>NC_083628.1:13132811-13411850 GCF_963584025.1 Labrus mixtus | reverse complement strand
GCAATAGATGAACAGTCAGAGAACACACAGAAATTCAATCAGTATGTCAAATACCATTCAAACAGTTTCATCCATCAATAAAAGCACATCAATAGTTTTCACCATAGGTTGTATTCACTCCTGTTCTGCATTACCCTTACAGTAAGTAAAAAGGGAAACCTTTCACAATGTGATATTTCCAAGGAAATAAATGGAATACGTAACAGTATTATTAATTACGGGGACGTTTTGACATATGCTGTCTCTGAAGGAGTTTATTTTCCCTATTCTGAAACATTATACAAATGCCCCATTGATTGAAACATTGAAATATAGATCTGATTATCACAGGTTGTATAAATGAGTGTCTATACTATAATTCCATCTAATGATGGTGCCAGACTGTATACAATGACAGATGTGTACCATCTCTTAATAGTTCATTTACATTTCAATCGAACAATAGATTTTCAAATAAAATGTCTAATACAGACATGAATAGTCAGAAAACATCAGTTCATCATGTTTCACAATCAACAAACAGCCTTTTTTTCTCCATATAATAAAGAACAATGAAACACTTTCTTTTCTGATAAAAAACATTTCCTGTAAATTCTCAAATTCAAAACAAAGACTTAGAATTGACCAAGAATGAAAAATACCACGACAACCAATTCATGTGGTAATAACAATAATAGTCATAATGAGAATATAACTCCTATCAAACAATAATTCAGTTTCAAGAGCAAACAAGTAGAACGCTGCAAGCAAACTTCAGCACTTGACGTGGCCACACAGTGGGCATGTGCAGAACTCTTACAGCGCTTGGAGTGTTGTATCACAACTACAGAATCATCAATACTCCTCCGCCATCACAAGAGGGACTATATCGCATGCAGGATGCAGGAAGAAAAGGGTGAGGAGAGGGTTAAGGGTGCAGTGTGTCTGCTGGCAGTAATGGGATGGGAACTAGTGTGGTGTACAGTAGTTAGCCACTATAGCAGTGGACACACAAGGAGTATCACTGTGACATTAGCTCGGTACTCACAATACTGTTATATCATGCAGTAGTACCCATCCCTTTCCTATGAGAACAGGAATAGCAAAGCCAATATTGATAATGAGAGGCAAAAGAAAACACAGCAAAGTCAACACTGGCAAACAATTTAATCAGCAGTAATTCTTTAATGCTTTGGGTGTAAGTGCCAGCTATTAGCAAAATGTCAACTCAGGTAAATACTTCCATAAAATATGAGAGAAATTAAAGTAGAAAAAGCCAAACTAGCTGAGCAACTGAAGTCTTCCCTGAGTGATTCAGACAGACAAGGATCTAGCCCCCTCTAATGGAACAAAGCAGAACTGCAACAGATGTATCTCACGTCTTGTTCTTGACCAAGCACTTTCCCTTCTCTCATAGAGGAACATTGAGACATATGAAAAGCTTAAGGACATATCAGGGGTTGATTGTACTGTACTGTACTGTACACAACATGGCACTTACATGACTTCAAAAGTGAAGTTGTAAACAAATGGGTAGCTGAGCTAATTTCAGGACTTAGAGCAGCCAGATCCCTGCAGCAGCTTTTGCCTTTTCATCACAGAAATGAACTCTGCAAGACATTTTTTTAAAACTATCTTAACATCAAGTGGTGCTGTTTAGTTACTCCCAGCGTATGTTGGGTGGGGGGTAAGGGAAACCCCTCAGCAGGGTTCCTAGTCCACTATTTCATTGTTCAAGGTTTTTTTTTAAGTTTTAACTTGGAACCTTAAAAAAAGTTTCAGCACTTCTAACATCCACTAAAATGGGATCCAGTGTAAAATCTGAGAGGAAATTAAAGTGGAAGCTTGAAGATTCAAAGAAAAGTAAGCCCCACTTTTCTCAATCCTACACAAATCTATTAAGATTTAAAACAGGTGTAAACAAATTCAGTCTTCCTCACTTTAATTCCTGTGTAAAATGTCAAATGTTTTCATGCTATTTATTGAACTGATTCAGGCGAAGACACACACAACAAGATCTATAAAAAGGAGTTAGTCTGTATGGGAATCAGCCACACTGCACAAAATAACATGAAACAAAACAGTGTTCTGACGACAAGACAATATGTTTTGTCTCTGTTAGGTAAAATTAAAATACAAAATACCCTGGCACACAACTTCACAGAAGTTAGCAATTCCTAAAACAAAACATTTGAAAAAGTGAAACAGAATAGAGCTTAAAGAAACATAAGAAGTGGTGGTTCTAACATCAGTAGGCTTAAGCTTCAAACATCATGCATAACCTCTGAATACTGTTTACATTTTTCTTAAGGTGACTGGAAAGCACAAAAGAACACCAAGGGCTAGAACAATGTCATTACCAGTGTTCAGTTTCTGAGAGCTTACACCTTTTAAAATTGGAGGAAAGAGTCCGTTGTGTTGGAGAAAAAGGCCACAGCTTTTCAAAGTTAGTGTCTGTGTGAATGAAAGCTCATGCACACATGTACTCTGTGTGTTATGTGTTTGTGAGAGAGTGAAAGAGAGTGCAGTGAGACTGATTATCAATCACAGTCAGCAGGATTAAATGCCATAAAGACTGCAGGCACACAAAGAACAAGTCTTTAAGAATGAATTTGTGTGAACGTGTCTTTTCTAGACAGCTACTAAATAGGCTTCACCTCCTTCTAAAAATACATTGGGTTATTTTCAATAATATCCTAATAGTCTTTAGTGATGCCGAATGAGTCAACTAAGAAAACATGTTCAAAGCACCAGAGAGTGAATAAAGACGAGAAGTGTACATGCATCGTTGTTTTGTTGTCATTCCTCCTGCATTCCACTCACTGATCACCTGACCTCCGGTTATCTGTGATCATTTACAAAGATTTAAATGTGTTCTTGTTATGCATGTGATCTCGTGACACTTAATTGAAGTTAGAGGTCAACATATAAAAGGCCATATGACCATATAAGAACTGCAAAAGAATCACAGTGATGATGTGTGACCTCTTCTCTAATCTTCTCTGAGGCTTTAAATTAAAACCAGATTTAGTTTTTTCATCATCTGTGTATCATGTCTGTCTTGTGGTTTGAATGTGTGAATATTTTCAGTGCAGCCATACATAAAGTTGAGAGATGAACTCTCTGCCATGTAAGCTTGCTAATTAAAATCAGTGCATTACGATGTAAAGAAAGAGCAAGGCGTAAACAATAATAATAAGGTAGATTTTCATAATTCTGAAATACAATTCTAACTCGTGCATCTGATTAGCTGAGTGGCTTTAAACAAGCTAAACAGCAATTCAATGACAGCAAATGATATGAATGAAATAATGACGTTGCTATATTAATTATAAGTTCTTCGCATTAAACATCAGTAGTGAGAGCAGGACAGAATATGACTGGAAATGTCAAGATGACTCGCTGTCAAGCAGCTCTACATGTTTGAAGCATGGTGAATAAGTGAAAAGACAGAATAACATAGAATAAATAGTTTTCTAAAGAAAACTTGAAAGACTGTGGATAATTCTCCTACAGTATATGCTTTCTCTATCAGACAGAAAATGTTGTATTGTACAAAAAAGACTTATCTCTGTCAGCCATGTTGAATGTAAAAAAAAACAACAAAAAAACTGTGTGTGTAAACTTCAGGAGTAAAATGTTGTTTAAAACATGTAAGGAAGATACCGTGACCTCAAGTCTTCCTCAGTTTTGATCAGGGGTTGAAACAGAAAACATAAACATATTCAGGATTAACTGTAAGGGCAAACTGGTCATACATCTTAATAGGCATTAAAAGTGTTAAATGATTCTCTGTGGAGCTGTACTTTGGTTAAGAAAACCAATTAGAAGGCAGGACATTATGTTTTATTTTGGACTTTACTATGCGGCGATGCTGCTGTTGAGCTATATCTGTTAAGCTTTATTTAGGCATATTATTGACATGTATGAAGGCTGGAATTTGTATTCCCTTTAACCAGGATCTGGTTATGGAAAAGCAGGTCATCTCTTGCTTGGTGCAAGTCAGTGTCAGACTTGGAGTGCCCTTAGCTTCCATTGAGCAGCATCCCTGTCACAGATGTTTCAGGGCAGACCCTTGTGGCAGTGGTGTCCCCCAATCGAGGAGGTCCAGTACGCATCAGGAGCTTGCCGACTCCCAGGCCTCCGGAGACCAACCCTCCAGGAGACAGAGACTTCCTGGAAAACAGACACAGGATGGAAGGAAAGAGGGAAGGAAGAGACGAGAGTAAGAAAGAGTGGTGTGTGTGTGTTTGTGCGCGGAGCTTTCACGCTGTCAGCCCATCGAGTCCTAGACCACTCAAGAGTGAGGGCGATCCTGTGAAACAATGTTTGCCATGGGGATTCACCTGAAGGCCATCTTTTTCAGCAGGTGAGAGTCCATCTTTTCTGTCGAAGGACCCTCTGATTGGGGCTGCTCCTCCATGGGAGAGGAGAGGAGGGGAGAGGAGCAGGAAGGTGGGAGGAGGTTGGAAGCATCCTGAGACTGTTGAGTGGCCAGGTCTAAAGAATCCTGAGAGGCAAACATAATTAAAAAAAAAAAAAAGATTATGTTAGACATGGTCCATTTAGTCTGTGTATGGTTAACATTTTTTGTGTAATAAAATCAAACAAACCTGAGACTTGATCTCCTGCGGGTCTGAATCTTCCATGTCAAGTGCACACAGTTCCAGTTCAATGTCTCGACCCGGGTCAGATTCGCTCTCAGCTCGGTCTTGATCCTGGCTGTAGACTGTTTGATGAGTTTGCAGATCTGACACAATTTTCTCGCCACTGCTTATTGATGTGCGACGGCAGTGAAGCTCACTAAAACCAAAAAAAACCCACAAACAACCATACAGTAGTCTATTTTGGGCATGGGATGTAAAAACAAAGGTAAAACTACATAAAGTCAATTATATAAAGCAAGATAAAAAAAAACCACATTAATCAATTAGTGTAAATGGCCTGTTAATTAGGAACATTGCTTACAATGAAAATAGTCATGTTATGTTGTTTAATGGTTATTTTTGCATAAGAGACAACAGAACAAAGGGCTTTCCGGACTCCTTTATGGCTGCTCAGTGGGTTATACTAGCCAGTAGGGCTATTTTTAGCCACCAAGAGGAAAAGACTGCATAACAATAGTGAATCAGATGCTGTATTCAAAAATGCACGAAACTCCTGAAAATTTCCCAAAAATGTTGGCGTAAACTACATGTGTGAAGACACGCGGCAGAATTTCTTCACCTGACTTATCCAGACTCTTTCCTGCCACTGCTAGTAAATTTAGCAGAGTAAGGTGGTGAGTGAACACAGCAGATCATAGTCGGAAACTTTACCAGATGTAATCCAGTTTGTTCTTCTCCACACTTTAGTTGATAATAATTAAAATATACAACCAATAATATTTTGCTTGGATATTATGTATCCTGTCTTTGTAGTATCAGACTCGGCTTTTCTCACCACCATGGATATCTTATGGGTCAAAGATTACTACTACAGCGTCTATTTATCGTCATGTTCTGTTATTGAGACCCCCATCTCCTGTATGACAGGGGCATCTTTAAGCTCTGAGGAACAAGTGTGAATAATGACTTTAGAAAATTTCAGCAGTAATGTGTTCTGAAATTTTGTAGAAAATTGTGAATATGTGAAAACAGCCAGACATACAGTTAGAGCAAATATGCTAACACAAACAGCAAAAATTGCTTTGCGTTTAGTGTGTGTGTGTGTGTGTGTGTGTGTGTGTGTGTGTGTGTGTGTGTGTGTGTGTGTGTGTGTGTGTGTGTGTGTGTGTGTGTGTGTGTGTGTGTGTGTGTGTGTGTGAGAGAGTGCGTGCGACTGTGTGTTGTACCTCTCTAAAAAACTAGAGTGGCTGGAAGAGTCTGAGCCTCTGGAGCTCCACCTGTAGTCGCTGTGATCCAAATGCGGGTTGTAATCTTTGAGAAAAAACAAACAACATTTTACCTAATAATTATACCCGTATCAATTATTCTCCTTGTCAAATTTAGCATTAGGCCAAAGCTATACTATATAAATTGCTAAATTCTAACAGGATTCTCTCAGACAATCCTATCTTACAAAGAAAGGAAATAAAACCCCTATTTACATCACTTCTTTTCTCCTTCCTCTTCTGCTTATCCCCATGCTAACCATACACTTCCTGTCTACTTTCTTTGCCTGTGTCTTTATCCCTCCTCACCTTTAAAGTTGATGGGTGTAGTGCTGACACTACCCTGGCAGGCTGTAGCTTGGACAGGGTCGGTGGTGTGGTAGCCTGTCCGAGCTGCCCTTGATATGGCTCCCCACTTTGAGATGATCGGTCCCTCACTAAAAGGAATGATGGGGTCCTCATCTTTCAAGCGCCGGTAGTGATCCAAAGAATGCAGCCATCGCTTCCCCACACTGGTAACACCAACATCCCCACCTGCATTACTGTCCAAGTCCTGCATAAATAACATGGACAATGTAAGGGACTATGCAAACATTCCCTGCAACTACCAATGAATTGAAAATAAATGGAGATCTGTCTTTTGTCTCACCGAGTGCCCTGAGCAGGAGTGAGTCGTCGTGTTTGTGAGTGTTTCAGGCTCAAAGGGGCTGAGGCAGGGGCCGATGGTACCACAGGACCACGGAGAGTAGTGCGCTAAACTTTCCTCGCCTCTGAACCGGCACCCAACGCATTGACCGCCACTGCTTTCCACATGCTGAAAGAAAGAGGCTTTTTGTAGTGATGGTGATACAAACTTCTCCAGTAGTATAGGCTTCTAAACCTGAACTAATCAGCCAAGCAGATGTAAAAATGCTTGTGTAAAAATAAAATCAAATGTAGAAGAACTAATTCAATCTTTTTTACTGTACAATGAAAACTGCAGGCTCTTAAATGTCCTTACAGTGCCAACTGTCACTGCTTGAAATGTTAACTTAATAAATAAAAGAACAATATTCTGAAATAATAAACTTAAAGTTTATTTTCCTTAAATGAGTTAACAAGTTGGATGAAGTGTGTCTGCTTTGAATCTGCTCAGATGTCATTAATATTTACGGATTTACTTTCATCAATGTCTTGATACTTTTTATGTGTTTCTTACTGTTTGGTTGAAATCTGTGTTGATGTTGGGAGGAGGCACACAATAATGCAAACAAGACTGTTTAGAAATGTGGAGAGTAGAAAGTACAGATAAGTTCTTAAACCTTCAACTTTACCTAAGTAAAGCACTGGACCTGATTCATGAAGTAACAGATGGATAATGTGATTGGTAATGATGATTATATAAAGATGAATATGATTATTATTGAACATAATGTGAAGGTTTACAGATATATCCTTTTTTTGAATATAACTGCCTTGGCTGCTTATTGATTTGAATTTATGTTCTCACTGATGTCGATGACATGCTGCCACTTAGCTGCCAACCTGTGGGAAAGTGCTCCACTTTCAAAAACCAGAAAAGCTGCTCCTTCTCACTAAAGATCTTGTTTTCTCATTTTACAGAGGCATCTAAATTAAATTGAGTACATTAAAAACACTTAAAAACTTCTTGTGGTTTCCTTAATAAGAGCTCAGTTCTTAAAGAGGGTGTCTTATCTGATGTGCCGCTGAACAAAGCTTTACTCTGCCGAAAGCCTGAGTCACTGCTTGTTAAAGTCCCTACTCTCGCTTTCTCTTTCCCTATCTCTCACACACACACCCACACACATGCCACAATTGTGTTTTGCTATGATATCTGCCTCCACAGTTGCTAGGCAACTATCTCCCACTTAAATAGCATTGGACACAGCGGAAGCGCAAGCTTCTGGGATGGGAATGAAATCCTATATATTTAAAAATGGAAAAATACTCAAGCTGTTTATTAATCCTTGAAGCAGGCTGCTGTCAAACAGTAATAGATTGGTCCGTTTGGCATTATATTTTAGTTGCATATTAAATCCTGCAACAGTGTGCATTCGGGAGTGTACATATGTTGTCTTGTTAATTTGCCTCCTACCTCTGTTCCAAAATCAATGGTGAAGATGGGGGAGGACTGGGAGGGTTTGTTGGCGTTGTGATGGTGGTGGTGGTGATGATGAGCCCACTGTTCCTGCTTCCTCCTAAACAGATCCTCATAGCCCAGAGGAACACGGCCGTAATCCTGCATAGAGAGCATAGGATACCACAGACAAAGTCAAAAAGGAGAGAACAGATACTTATATTAAAAGAATAATAATAATATATTTAACCATTTTAATCAACCGTTGAGTATTGAAACCATGAGATTTACATCTGCAGTCACAGTACTCTAACTTTCAGTTTATCAATTTTGTAAATCTGTTTTTTTGCAAAACCTTCTCTCAGATCGAAGTGTTCTGTTAGCATTTCAAGTTTAGACATCTCTACAAAGAGAAAATGGCTTTTACTGATTCCATGGTGGTGGAAACACTAACAACAGATGGATAAGATGTAACATAATGCATTGCAATAACAACTCTCCAGTAATTTTCTTTAGAAGAAAGAACAAAGAAAGCTAATACGTTGTGGTTTGGTCCCTCTAAGCATAAGGCTCTGCTATACCATGTTATGAACATTTGATGGTGGAAATAAGAGGTATACTAAATATTCCTATTGCAGGTTCTTTAATCTGCATTAATCGCAATGTATAATTGGTACTTTAATCCAAAAAAATAATAATTTTGCCTGCACGATTAAGAGATTATTTAACTTTATCTGACTCACAATAGTGCATGGAAAAAATGTCTTGCTGCATATACGATGGGAAATAGTCTACTACAAAGATCTTCAGCTTTCAACATCCCTTTTTAAGACACTGTATCTTTAAGGAGATTAACTGGCTGTTATGTGTTTTATGTTTTTATGTCTCTTATATTTATATTTTATAGTGTTCTTATGTGCTTGTTTATGTCACTTTGTTTTAATATCTGCCGTGTCTCATTTCTGCTTTTCATTGACGGTGCAGCACTTTGGTTAACTTTAATATTTTTTAAATGTGCTACTGAATATAAAGAAAGCAGAATGGATGTGATCGTATTGGAAGACACAAATGAACACACTTAGGATATATACAATTTTGGTAATTTGCAATATGTCTCCAATGTAGCTAATGTGGCTACACACAGAATCATTGATGAGACTGGTTAACTATAGTTTTGCAGTAGTCATACTGATGATACTCTTAAGATTATGAGAGGAGGATGGGAGTGAGTGGGCATACAGAGACATATTTGGGTGAGAAGTGGGAGGACTACAGAGGAGGCTGCTTCGTACTGCAGCTCTGTGGCTGGCACAGAAGGTAGAGGTGAGATGAAATGTGGGTGGAAAAAGGAAAAAGCGGAGGAAAGGAAACGTGAAACTGAAAATAATCCAGCAATAAATCTGTCCAATGTTAGACTGACCGACATCAGGCAATAATAGGTTTTATCACTGGATTTACTGGTTCCATTCCATTGCGACGAGAAAAACAAGAAGCAACTAATTATAATATAACCCTCGGCAGAGAGATTTATTTTTTAATTACTGTATGGCTCAGAATGGATTATCTCTCTTATTGTACGACTTCTTTAAATAGATTATTTATTTGCACTGCTAACGTCAACAATGGAATCAACATGACTCAAACAAGTGGGAGAAGCAGTAGTCAAGTAAAAGCCAGGCAGATGACTTTATGTGATTGATATACCGTTCATCTTTGGTTTAAATAGTAATGTTGGTGGAATCAGAGCTTTGTTGATCACTGAAAATAACCTCTTCAGCGAGTGTTGTAGTGCTTTACAAAGGTCTCAGTCTAGTCTAGCACTCAACTGTATTTTGAGGGGGATTTGGGGATATTGCTAAACTGCCTGTGCCTTGTATGATTTAAAACAGTCCGGTAACTGTGTGCATAACATCATATTTCAAATGCAACCGATTGCTTGCAAAGGCATTTAAAGCAAACATGTAGATAAGCACGTGGTGTACAGGCCACGATAAAAGAAAAAAAAATGAATGAATAAAAAATATTCTTAAGTGATATATAGATTTGTGCCTTTGGTTTGAACAGATTATTCTAAGTTTATCATACAGTGTGTGACCTGGACACTCCCTGTCTAAAACTTGGTTTGAATCCCTGAAGGTTTGGTCTTTTCTAAGTCTTGTTACACTGTAATCTTTGCCTTTATCTTTGTTATAATGGACTTGAGTTAGAGACTACTTTCAGCCAATCAATGGTCAGAAAGGTTACAGCCCTCCAATAAGATGTGAGTTGTTTGACCTACCCTGTGTAGCCGGTGTTCAGCTCCAGAGCAGTAGTTGCTGTCTAAAGAGTTGAATCTCTCCCTGAGTGGAGGCTGGTATACGGAGGAGTGCAGCACTTCTGGGGGCAGAGAGTTACTCCTGGCATCTTCTCTGTGGTACAGCTGTAATGTTTTTAAAAAATCAATATAAGTAAAAGGTACAAAAGGGTTGACTTAACACCTGATAATTAACAGCCTGCTGACCTGGGGTCTCCAAACTCTCCTGCTGTCATATAGGGGAGCATAAACACCGTGAGCAGGAGCCAGAGGCCCATAAGGAGGCTGCCCTGGGTGGTGATGGAAGGCTGGAGGTACCATACGATCTCTAGGTGGGTGTGGTGGGTATCCTGAAGAGGAGGAGACAGGTGGGTGCTGCGTCTGAGGATCGCCGGGGTAGGAAGACGGTGGAGGGCCAATCGAGGGGGGCAGGGAGGATTCTGGGACGTTGGAGGATCGAAGGAAGCGAGCCATGCAAGTTTTGTGGGGAGGATGAAGAGTAGATGGGTAGTAGGAACATGCTGAGGAGGAGAAATGAAAAGTAAAATACATTCATTTGTACTTTTCAAGACAACCATAAATGTTATTTTTTTATTTTTCGAAAACATGGACTCACATGTTGGTGGATAATGGCTGGTTTCATATGCAGAGTGGGGATCATGATAGTACAGCTCTGACGCCTGAGAAGGATGTGGTGCACGCAGAAGGAAAGGACCATGTTTAGGCATAGGAGCAACACCATCGCCCCGTCCAACGGTTGCCAGGGGAGACGAGGCTGAAGAGTGGCTGACTGGAGTTCTGGAAGGAGAGATTGGCTTTCTATTGGAGAAAAAGGCAACATAAAGAATAATGTATGTCTTTATTTTGAACATGTGTATGCAATAAATGTAGATTAACAATTCAAAAATGATAACAAATAGGACCACAAAACCTATACATTTTCAACTGCTAAATTCAACACATAGTAAATACAACTATTTTGGATGCACTTTTTATCCACATTAACAGTTTTCTTAAAACCCAAATAGCCATAAAATGTCAACACAAAGAAAAAAAACAGCAGTTGTCCCCTTCTCTATATACATCAGATATTTATTTTATGATTTCTTCAACACTATCAACATGAAGAAAAGGCCAAAAAACAAAATGCCGCTCGGTAGCAGGTGGTGATACCTAAAGTCAGACCGTCCCCTCAGCACATCCAACATTTTTCGCAGGGCATTTTTTGTCATAATCAAACTGCAAAATCTAATGAAGAATACATACCCAGGTTACTTGTAAATGTGGAACTGACAGCATGAAATCAAATGTAAACGAGGTCAAGGACCACGCAGGAAACTTTACATTTAAATGTTCTTTATTTTTGATGATATGTAGTTGTAGTTCAATGGGTTAAATGCCAAAACCGAAGAATTACAAGCATCAGTGATTTATTGGGTTTATTAATCTTACTGTTCATTTGAGCCAGGTGTGTTTCTGTTGGTGCCTGGAATCCCATTGGTCCCGTTAGCCCCACTGGATCCGTTTGGCACCACTCTCTTCAAGTCCTCAATCACGTCAGCCCCTCTGGAGACCAGCTGAGGGTGAGTCAGGCTGGGCAATCCCTCTGTCAGGGCAGCTGTGTTCTCCCCTGTGCCTTTGAGCCCCTGCCCCACTCCTGCAGACACATCAGTGTGCAGGCTGCCCTCCATGGTGAAGGTTTTACCCATAACCCCTGGTGCTAGAGGGAACGCACGGCTGACACTGGTGCTCTTCTTGTTTCTTAGTCTAAATCTGTAAAAAGAAGACAGGAAAACAGGGATTTTAGGATTTTATTTTACGTTTGTGTTATGCTAGATTCATTTTTCCCTCAGAAGAGATAAATCTTCTTAAATGTTTTAAGATTGTGGATTTGTAATAATGTACAACAATTGCAGTCTTGCACATGTGTATCCTTATAATTGCAAGACCCATGTCACAGAGGGTCTTTGTAAATCCTTGTGTAAATAAATACGAGTAGATACTTTAGAGAAATGGAGTTTAAAAAGGACGTGTGGACACAGATGACCTAGAAAGGAGAGTCTCTGAGAGTTTATGAGTGCACACTCACTTCTCCAGCTCATCCTGTGTGTGAGCAAATGTACAGTTAGTTCCTCTGGGACAGCCTCCCTGCTGACGAAGGTCTCGGCACATGCTGGTCTTGTACTTGCTGTTGGCCTGAGGCTGCGGGAAGGAAAAGATACACTTCCAGTAACTAAAAATTAAATGAACACACTTTTTTTTATACACCTTGAACAAGAAATATATCTGCCTCCATCACTTTTCACTTTTCCCATCATGACATTAAGCCGTTTTGTTAATTCAGACAAATAGTTTTGCCACACCAAAATACTAAACATATGGCTCTAGCCTTGTTGTAGGTTGTGACAAGTATATCATTTCATCATATCACAAAAATGTTTATTGGAAATAAATTAGTTTATAGCAGGGCTGCTTTTTCAAAACTGTTTGCCTCTTAATTGACAGATCTTTTTTTAACTATACTATGAGCTTGGTAAGAGAAAACAGCTACATGATCTCCTGATTATAAGAATATACTTTGTTCTGTCTAAGTTACATTATTACTGTTCTGCTGCAAGTGGACAAGGACCATGTCGTGTTATTTAAACCAACAAAGAGGCAGGAGGAACAGAATGTGCTCCTGGAAACAGAAAATCTTATCTTCCATGTCAGTAGACTTCCCCTCAGCCTGGATGGAGCACCAGAAATCTTTTTAATTTTATTTCAAATCCCAAAATGATAAGGCATTACTATTCTGCTGTTTACAAAGCTCATCTAAGTAATCGTCTTATTTAATTAGTAAGACTGTTTTAATCGTTAAAGTACCTGTGGAGTATCATGACTCTTCTTGCTGAAGTTTTGTATAAATTCCACAAGTCCGTGAACCACCAACTTCACGGCTAGCATCACACTCTCCAGCTCCTCCCAGGAAGGTGCCGGTGCATCTGCAAACATATCAACAACACCAGTTAAGTCTCTTTAGTGGAGAAATCTTTCAAATTAGACATCCTGGTTCTTTCAAGTCGAGGTAAAACACTCTTCTCAGACAAGGACACATGCACCTGAGATTTATCATTGTCTATAATTTATACTAAATAAAAAAAGACATACATATAGGAAAATGTCTGGGACAAGTTACCCTGTATGAAAAGAGGATCAATTAACACCAAGCTACACTCATGCTAGCTCCACTATCAGGCTTTACTTTTCCACAATGCTGATTTGCGCTAAATGCTTACATTGTCATGCTGAACTTGTCACAATGACACACTAACATCTTAATGCTGCACAGATTTAGTGATTATCTTGATCTTGTTTAAGTATGTTGGCATGCTATAATGTGCTCAATTCACACTCAACAATAAGTACTGCTGAGACTGAAAAATGTAATAGTTTGCTGCTACTACCTGGGTTGTGGTCTATGTTAGCAAGTAGCTCCAGGTGCGGTCTAAGGCTGGCGAGGTTGGCAGGGTCTCCAGTCCTCTGCAGAACGATTGTCAGCTCCTGAACGCTTTTAGCAAAAGACTCTGGAGACTGCAACTGGAGCAGAAGATGGAAGAGGAGAGTGAGCCTTTTAAAGAAAAATAAAAAAGATAAATGTATTTGAGCTATGTGTCTGTTCTCAAGAGGCTTGTTTTACTTACTATGTTTTTTTTATACATGAGTTTATCAATAGTCAATGCTAAAAGTTTGTTACTACTGCCAAGCTTTTAAATCATACTGGTACCTTGTCAATGATTGACTGCATATGTGATTTGTGGACCAGGTCTCCATACAGCAGAGACGACCACTGCTCAGGTGAAATACGTAAGCCTGCCTCCATGGCGATGTGGACGATCTGAGCGTCGTGTTCCCTCCTCAGAGCCTCGTACGTCCGAAACTCCTCCTTCAGCTGCATCAGCGAGGAGTCCTCGTCGCGTTTAGTCACCTGACAGATGAGAGAGATGATGACGGAGGGAGAAACAACGAGGAAAAGGATGGATTGAGACGGTAGATTGATTTAAAAAAAGGAAAGAAGAAAAAGAGAGAGACAGTGTGGTCAGACTGGAAGACGTTTGCCATTGAGAAAAGAAATAGTCATCTAGGGGAGATTGGTTTCTTCAAAATAAAATATTATTATGTTTTGGTAGGTCCTAAGTACTAATTGTCATATTCAGTTTACCAACTAGTGATTGTCTGTTTGCGGTGTCTTCAGACTAATGAACTCAAATTCAGATCACATGAAGGGTATTTCCCTTTCTCAGAATCTGCCCTATGAGTAATCATCATAAGACACCAACACCATATCGCTTACAAATCTGCCGAGTAACAGTCAAAATTACAACCACACACTATCAGATTTCATCTTTTTTTTTTTTTCTACTGTCCGTCTTTGTCAGGTTTTTTCCCCGTTCCTTCACTTCCATCTATCTTTCTCAGCATCTATGTTCTGTCCATCTGTGTCACGCAAGGCAGGGCAACACGGGCAAATATAAACTGCTGTTACGTCACAACAGATAGCTGGCATATCTACCCTACCAGCAATGTCTGTCATTAGATAACAGACCCAAAAATATACTTGCACATAGTAAATATTCTCCGCAGTCTTATTACAGACATGACTTTTAATGTAGGACAAGATGTTAGCAGCATGAGTTCACCCTTTAGAGAATGAAAATACAAGCTTTTCATGCTGAACCAGGTCAAGTTGAGTTGAAGTGTTATCCACAACTGAAAGGTGGTTTTATGACACTCGTTAGACGGTTTGACTAAATCTGAAGTAATTGTGTTTGTGAGCATGAATCACTGATGACATAAAGAAAGTATTCAGTTGAAGCACTATCTCTGCTGTAAATGAACATGTGGTAGATGAGAATCTATTTAAATGCCCCTCGTTTAATCAGGTCATTTATTATGGCTTGTGTTCTTGGGAAATCAGCAAACTGAGCTTTTTTTAATTCACTTTGACGTAGATTATATCCAAAGAGCTGTGGATAGCTTGTTGTGGCTCAAATGTTCTTAAATGTACACATATTCAATGTTTAGCTGTGTATCTTTGTCTGCGTGCTCCCTCCTGGCACCTGTACCTTGAAGCAGGAGGCCCTGTAGAGCAGCTGCACCACGTGGCCTATGCTGGTTTTAGAGGCTTGTGGGAAGCGAGCCTCGAGCTTCTGGACTACGAACAAAACCAACACCTTCCTGGACAAAGCCGAGCCGTCTTCCAGGGCCAGAAGAACTAGCTTCAGTGCATCTTCTTGCATAGCTGATGAAAACATGTCAGAAGAGGTGGGGAAAGAGACAGTGGGAGAGAAATATAGAGAATAAGAGAAACATATTCAACAATCATGCATACGCAGGAAAAGTATGGAAAATATGTCATCCTCTTTCTTTAGCAAACAAAACAACAAACTCATTTTGAACCAGGTGTCCTCAGACTGTTAATAAACTCATTCTGTTATCATGATGAGAAACAGTTTCCCGTCAGAATCTGCCCTATGAGTAATCATCACAGGACACCGGGTGCCAGCACCAGCAGTCATTCTGATGAGGCAATCTTAACAGGCAATTTAGACTATTCACAAGACAGCTACTGGACACCATGAGTCCAGTCAACTAATAGGCTATATCCTGTTGAATTCAAAACGTCAACAGGCTTACAGCAATAACACAAACTCAGAAAAGTGTGTTTTGTTTTTAAAATGTCTTTAAAATCAAATGTGAAGCCATGCCTCAAAGATGTATGAGTTTTGATGAATGATATTTATATTACAGAAATGTATGAGTGCTGTGTGTCTTTCGCACTCACCAGGTCCCAGAAACTGGCAGCCCCGCGCCCTGACCGCTGCCCAGAGATTGGCAGATAGTTGCTGGGGGTTTTGGTGCTGCAGGATGAGCTCAGTTACTGTTCTTTCGCCCAGAGACCGGCCTGCCCGCACTGCACGCACACGGCCCTCCTCCTCCACCAGCTGGCAGTTCACCAGCGTCACCAGCTTCCTTTGCATCGGCCGACTGAGCACGCTTGGGCTCAGTGTCGCCACACCTGTAGAGGGTATTAAAAACAGTGTCTCTGTGGAACCTTGTCATTTTTAAAAGTTGTCATTTTATGAAATATTTCATCTAATGTAAAGCAATCAAACAAAGAAATGTAACACCCAAAACCAAAAATTAACAGACAAGCAGCATTGATAAGTCTGTCATGGCCATCAATAAATAAGGACTGACAAGCTTCTTCATTTAATGGTTGAGTTATCATGCCTCTAATCTTTCACAAATACATCTAAAGGAACCAAACCATGATGCAGAGGGAACTGTTCAAAGTATCTAATTCAGTAACAATGACAAACCACAAAGTAAACATCACACAGAACTGACTGAACCAACAACCGGAACAAGTGAAATTCAATAGGGCCTTTCTGCCTTGTCTTGTTACGCAGCAAGCTGATTTTTTTCAGCATTCAGGCGTCATGAGAGGTGTTAGAAACATGAATGCCAAGCTGTACAGGCAGCTCAACTGCATCTCCCACACATTTCGTACAAAGAGTTTCATTCTCCTCACAAATGTGTCGACAATTCTCCAACTCTAAAACAAAAAAAAACACACAAAAAATTAAGCCTACAAACCTTTTGCTCCACTGATCGGTTTCAGGTAGAGAGCCAGCTCTTCCACACACACCCTGCACGCCTCATAGTTCTCAACTTCGGCTGGACTGCTCAGGCTCACCGGCTGCACATCTGGGACCTAAGAGACACACAACATCAGCACACACATGACCACAAGAAAAAAAAAAAAAAACGTCTACACATTTTGACACTGACTTGCCATTCTTCTTCCTGACTCACCTGAGCTCCGACAAGCTGCAACAGAGCGCAGTTGACCGGCAGCAGGTCGATATCTGTGCTGATTGGCGTCTGGTCAAAGGGACAGGCCTTGCGGTGCAGTTTGTGTAGGCAGGTCTTACACACTGTGTGGGAGCATCCCAGGCTGATGGGCTGGTGGCCACTGCTGTCAAACTCATTGTAGCAGATGGGACAGGACAGAAACTCTGTCCACTGGGCCGCCTGCACCGGCATCCTGCCGCTGCTACGCTGAGGATGGCGTCACCCAGGTCAGGGTGAATGCATGACAACGAGGCCTGACAACAGCTCCTGCTCACCTGAGCCAGTAATGACTGTGAGAAACAAGACATAAAGTTATGAAGCCATTGTTAGGTCATTACATAGACTGTAGAGACTGCTGACTGAAGAGAGTGTTCAGAAACACTGTGACTGAAAAAACCCACAGAACAAAATAATGTAAAAAGACATTTTCAATTTTAAAGGAGAACATACAATTACATCAACAAGTAGAGCTGACATTGTAAGAGTTTTAGATAAAGGTGTCTGACGCTTATTGTGTGCTTGTGCAATATATTCTTAGATGTGTTTTTATGCATTGTTTTCTGTTTCTTTTAAAATAAGTGCACTATTCGGTTTCTGATCATTTCCAATGTAAATCATCGAATTCTACCAATATGCATAAATAGCATATATTTGTTGTACATTTTTAAGGATGGAACCATTTATTGAGTTCATGTTTTTCACATTAATTACATAACCACGAATGCCTGGAAGAAAGAAGTTACCATTTGCTTTGATGGGTATGTTTTTTAAAGGAGTTCATATTTGGGGTCTCCAGTGGGTGGTCTTTCTTTGTTAAATATTTTGGTGGGATGAGCATTAAATGTGTTCTTTGAGCTTTACTGATTGCCATGAGTATTTTACTTCTAAATACAGGCAAGAAACAAATCAGTATCTGAAGAAATAAAAAAAACATGGTTTTTTTTTAATCAAGAATAAAAGAGGTTGGTTTAAGCAGATCAGAAACTCCAAAGCCCAGCACAAAACGCTGCACAATGCCATGACTTATTGCTAAGTATAGCAATTTAAGCTTTAACTTTTCAGAAGTTCACTTTATGAAACAACTTCTGCCTTCAACAAGTTTCTAATGAGTAAGGGACGTGCTGTGGGGGTGAGTAAATATGCAGGCAGTGAATGAACCAAATAACAAAATAGGAGAAAGCCACCAGGATATATATAGTATGTCAACTTCTCGTTCTGACTGACATCTACAGCTCTCTGGCTCTAGGAAAAACATAACTAACCCACTCCTAAACTCTGTGTTGATCCAGGCTTTTCTTATTTTTCCACTGATTTCCAGTCACGTCTTATCAAAATGTCCTTTTGTACACTTGTACTATTTATACAATTTCTTAAAGTGCTTCACAGCACAAAATGTTCCTTTTCTTACAAAACAGTACAATCATGCCTTTGTGATCTTACTCTTTCAATGACCTCTAGACCCTTTTTTATTATTCAATTGAACTTGAGCTTAAAATGCAAGACAACTTTCAAAAAAAAAAAAAAAAAAAAGTCCAGCATTGGCTCCATTATGCATAGCATTGCTTCTGTTTTTGGGGCACAGCAGACAGCCAGCACCTGTTGCTTTGAGTCTGTTACATCTGTTCAAACTGCTAACCAAAAATAACAGCTGGTACCTTCAGAGAGCAGGTGTCACAAAAAGCAAGCAAAAAAGAAACTAACGGCTGAGATACAGTAAAATAAACTCTTACAAGAACTCAGATAAGAGAGGACCAAGCATCTTGTTTAACTAACCTTACATATTTTGTTTTGAATAGACCTAAACTGGAATGACTATGTCTATGTGTTGACAACATGGGAACAGATGAGGGCCTAAATGTATCGCCTATTGTCTAGTACAAGTGCATGTGTCAAAACAAAGGCTAAAGGTCTAGAAAAATATAAACCGAAAAAGACTCCAAATTGTAAAAGCTTTAAGAGCTTTTTTTTTAAACAGATACAAAAGCCTACATTGCAATATGAACATTATATGAGAAAAATGAAAGTAAGCGGGACTGCTCGCGTTATTAAAGAAGTTATGTATTTCAATGTCGACCGTTTGCATAACAATGGCGCCGTCCCAGCAGTATATTGCCAGGTATACTCACCTTCCAGGCTGTGCGCAGCGCGCGCCTCCCGCGTTGCCCTCTTGGCTGCATGGACAGCTCCGCTCTGACGTCGTGCGTCATTTTACCTTCCGCGAGATGCCCAAAGATAACATCAAATAAGACGACTATGCTACCTCACAAACTGCTGTACCACCGTCTCAAGAATAAGTAAAGAAACTGCTTCAAGGGTAAATTTAGAGACGAAGAAGAAGGCGGGCAGTTTTGTGTGACCGCGGTACAGAGAGTGCATGGTGCAAACTCAGGGGGCAGCTGTCCACAGTGATTAACGGACTGTAGTTACATTGGCAGCCACCTGTTCCTGCACTGAGCAAATGCTAGCCTACACCTTTTTTTTTTTTTTAACAGAGAATCCCAGCCTGGTAGAATAAATCCGACCCTATAGCTCGTGCCAACACACACAGACCAAATGATTCCTTCACACATGGCTTCATACAAGCAAGTGCACATTGCAGATTTATAATAATCATCTTACAGCGTAGGCCTACATGGGGAGTCCAGAATATCACGAGGTACACAAGACTTTCATTACTTGCCTGAATGGATAACTACTCATGTATGCACACACACAAAAAGCCCCCACAGTCATGAATAAGACCAGTCTTGTGACATGGAGAAGTGGGCGTGTTGTATTATTGCTTGAGACCTCGACTTCTTCATAATGCCCTTCTCTCCCCCACTGATTTATCTCGAATGAGAAAATTACCTATCTAGTCTTTCTGGCCCTATAGTGTAAGAGCAAAAACATGAGCAAAAACATCAAATTTTAAGAGCAAAACGTCCTTAAAAGAAGAATTTCATAAAACCTAAGCAGTGTTTTGCTGTAGGGGCCTGTTGAGCCATCCACTCTACAGGGAGGGAAGATGAGAAGTACATTGTGTCTTTACAGCCAACAGTTGGCGAGCTATCATCTGGCTCAGGACAGTGAGTCCTCAATTGCCCCCCCCCCCCCCCTTCTCTGTAAGGGGGGGCTGGAGTTTCCTTTGGCACATCTCAAAGACAGACAGAGACAGGAAAAGAAAGAGAGAGACTGTTTGGAGAAAGTGTTCATGTGAACAATGAGGTGAGAACATTTTTACCATCGGTAGACATTTTGCCCGCTGTCACTCTTCAGGGGACTTTGGTTCAGGTATATGAGACTTACTTTTTTGTTAAAGTTAGATTTGTATAGAGGTGAAGGTCAACGTTGTTACATTGGCAGATTCTTCTCACCATATTTTGGCTGAAAAGTTGGAAAGACAACCTCTTTTTTGCTTTTTACAAGGTTTTCAATCAAGCTTAGAAATGTAGCAGCGCAAGCGAAGGCAGAATAGAAGGAGGTGGAATAGCAATTAGCCAATGGGAGGCTTTCTACGCAGTACACACCCTCATGTAGAGATTAGGTTTAAGTTATAGTCGGAGCTAAGGTTAGGACTGTAGTAGTAGTGGATGTGGCTGTGTTGGGATCTTCAGAATTAACTTGAGCGTGTATGTAACTTTTTCCATCCTTGCAGGCATTTGTTGTGTGAGTGTGTGTGCCACTGTGCCGCTGTGCCATGGCATTTCACTGTCACTTTGAAACCTCAGTTTGAAGCCCAGAGGACTGAATAAAACAGAATATCTCTATCTCACTCCTGAATATGTAGAAAGACACATCAGCCATTAAACTGGGAGGGGACAAACAATTGAAAGAACATTTCATTCTTTGTTGAAAAAATATATCAATTTAAGCAATTATGACATGTTTGCCAAACTGACACCATAGCTCAGACAGCTGTGAGTTTGTGGTCTCCTCATGACCTCATGGTCTTAGGCACACACCACAGGGTTGCCTGTCATCCCTTTTTTCATGCTCCATGCTTTCTGCCATCTTGATATGAACAAAATGCAAACAAAATTGAACAATAAACAACAAGTTAAAAATTTGAGTAAATCAACAACTAGTAGGGATAAGATAGGCAAAGTACGGGGACATATACACACAAACACACACACTAAAACCTCCCTACAGAACATGAGTTGAACCTGAAGCAGAGTTATCTGAAGTAACATGAGGCCCCCAGGCTCCTTCTCAGTGTCACCATGACCCCAGATTTAGAACATACCATACAGTGTATGTGTGTTTGTGTGTGAGTTTGTGTGTATGTACCAGCATGTCAAAGAGCAAGAGTAAGCACACAAGTGATTGGTATATCACAGAATCAGCAAGACTGGGTTGGTGTTTTTTTATTTTTTTATCAGGGAGCAGATTTACTAAATCTGGATCATTTACAAAAAAAACATATTAGTTACCATGAAGATGGAATTAAATCAGCAAATACTATTTAAAAAAAACTTGATGATTAATGACTCTTTCATTCAAGACAGTACTATTCTTCACTGAAGCAATCTTTCTCATCTGTGCTATGACAGACTCACTGAATGAGGCTGCTTAAATGGCCTCATACATTTGATCGAGGTCTTGAAACAACCGAGTGCACAACACACAACAGGATTTGAAACTTCACACCCACTACAGTATATTCTCGTAAAAAGAAACCCTGTAACACTGTAAAATTGTTTTAAAGTTCAGCAAGCTCAGCAAAAATAGAAGGAAATTCACTTTTTACCCATTATAATATAACTTTTTTTAAACAAAGTGAAACAAATAGAAGCAGGCTGTGTTAATATTAACTGAAACACTAAACTTTCTATTTCAGCGGGTTGGGGGAGCTGCAGCCAATGACTGTGAAATGAAAACTTTTTCTGAAACTGCTGCAGGAAGGTGAAAGATGAAGAGAAAGTTAAACATTAACACTGATGATGATGTTGTTAATCTTTTGTTAGGCTCAACAACAAAAACACTAACTGCAGTTTATATGGTATAGTATGTTTCTCTAAGGGAAATAAGTAAAAACACTATAATGCACTTCCAGTCTGAAATGAAAAACACATCAAATCACATGATAAATAAGCATTACCCTTCACATCATTTAGTATTTGTTTTTGTTTTTGTAGGATAAGATAATGCTATTTGGCTGGAGAAGTTAGTTCTCCTTTCAAATGAAACTGTTTCTCTTCATAATAGATGCCAGGGTTACTACAGTTGTTCCGCCACGTCTCGCTCACTTGTTTTTGAGTGCACAGTGGGGGTATGTGGGTCTGTGTGATTATTTATTCATTATGGCTGTCATCACAGTGTGTGGGGGTAGTTTGTGGATGAGAGGCAGGACAACCGTAAGGCTGCTGTGCATATACAGAACATCCTGTATAGTATAGGCCAGGCCTACTTTGTTACCCCCCTGTGAGGAGTTTATGCAGAAAGAGGAGCAGCCCAGAGTTACGCAATCTTGGGGAAGCATCAGTTTGTTGTAACCTTGGATAATTTTGTCAGAATATCATGTTGCCTCAGCAGGTTGCAGTAACCTACAACTTGACAAGCTGCTGCATACTTAAACTTTATGACAGTGTCAGACTGAAGGCTGCTGGGCATTACATGCAACACCTGAACTAAGAAAATGTTCTGGGGCTAAGCAGTCAGTTTGAGACTAAAGAGGAACTTCCACTCTAAATATCCAATTTGTGCAAATTCCAAAATCATGCTTGGGAGGTCATATTTACCCACATTTGAAGAGTTTTATGTTGCTTTACATTATGCAATCCCTGCCTAGACTCCATAAAATAACACTCATTTAAATTTTATATTGTGCAATGATGGGCCAGGGCCCATTATTTTAATACAACCAGCCTTCATACAAGGCTCCATCAGCACCAGTTGCAGAAAATGATTGTGAATTTGGAGCCTAAGAGTTCCAGGTCTTGCGGCATTATTTCTGAAATCTGAAGCCGCTAAAAGAAACCTCGTTTAAGGCTGGGAGGGAAAACAGAAAAAGAGAAGAGAGGGGAGCAGTAGAAAGTAGCACGCACCTCTGGATAAGTCACTTACCTCAC
Source organism: Labrus mixtus (assembly GCF_963584025.1). NCBI lineage: Eukaryota > Metazoa > Chordata > Actinopteri > Labriformes > Labridae > Labrus > Labrus mixtus. The sequence goes on along the minus strand of NC_083628.1, from coordinate 13,388,679 downwards.
GCACTACACCACAGCATCAGTGTAAACATATTCATCCATAGACGCGCATCAAAATACATGTAAAAAAAAAAAATCTTCATCAGATGCAAAGCAGTCACTGCAGCCAGCCCAGATAGATAACAATTGACCCCAGAATGACACGGCACTGCATTTCAGAGCATTAGATACAGGTCCCTTGGTCCAGTTTTTGGTCCTCTGCCCCCCTTTCTGCGAGCATATTGACGAACACGTTCGCTCAGGTACAGCGCGCCACACACTCTCTGTTTGTCAAACCAGCGCTGAGAGGAGATGGTGGTATCGCTCCGCCGGTGACGGAGCCCGAGATGCGCCTCAGCTTCACCACCGGGCTGCACAGGCGGAGAGCTAAAGCACCGCTATGCATCGCCGATATGGTCCGTCTGGGACCACGTTTAGTTAGCCCTAATACGGTCCGTGAAAATGCCTGTGCGCAACTTTAAGAGACAGGGTGGGGGGGGGGGGCACTATTTTGACGTTGTGAGCAAGGATAAAAAAGATGTAAAGAGGCAAGCCGGAACAAGCCGCTTTTCGAGGCGTGGGCTGCCTGCTTTTAAAGGAGCAGACAGAGAGCCTGAGCCAGAGCAGCAGAGGATGCGCTTCAGCAAGTGCGCCTACGAGGAGGAGGAAGTCCACTCACACGCAAACATACGCAGTTCCCGCTTGTTTTAATGCAGCTCTGCGTTTAGAGAAGCACAGAACAGGAAGAAAAACTGGCAGTGTACTTTTCCTTTTATCTAAAGTCTGTACCTCCCCATGACAAAGGCTAGTCTAACGATAATTAGGCTGTAGTGTTTGATTATCTCCAACTCTTTCATGAGACTTACTAATTCTTATGTCATCTTGGGATGCAGCAGCATTTCTTTGAAACTGAAGTCGGTCTTGTTTTTTGTAAAGCTACGCCTACATATTTAATCCAGATATTATATTTTGATAGAGCTTTCATATAGTAGGCCTATTATGCTCGTCCTCCAGTCATTTATTGTGTTGACGAACGGCAGCCTGCAGGTAGGCAATGTCAGATTAGTCAGATAGCTCCACCCTGCACATTTAAATAGCCTTGGTCTGACATCTTACAATATAATTGAACAGTTTCATTGACAACAGGCTTTCCCTCCATGTTGATTATGACATTCAAAGGCTATAACTCAACTCTCCCCTCAATGACCTATTGGCTAGAGGTTGATCTTGGTATTTTTTTTAGGATGAAATGTGTTTTATAATTTGCACATGATAGGCTACATATAAGAGTAAATGTTTGCTAGAGATACAATTATTTTACATGCAAGAACTATTAACTAAGACCTGTGTCATGCCAGTTTTTTTTAGGACAGAAATCTTTGTTTGTACTGCTCTCTTTTGGCTCAATGTTTTACACATGTAATTCCAGGTTCCAGGTCACTCACACACAAAACCTGACGTCTTTTATATCCCTCCTTTTGAAAAAGTTAGTTTGGTTAGTGAATATCGACCTGTCTCCGTTGAAACATGTTGCATTTGGCACTGTGGAACTCAAATTCAGTTACATAACAAGTCTGGAGGTGGAAAGAGAAACCTTCCGAAGTGAATGTTTTATTTGGACGCTTCAGTTAAATGTGACTCACTGTCTGAAGTGAGCTGTTTGCATTAGAAGTGTCCATAATGAAGAGGCTAGACACTGATCCTAACAGGGGATCAAGATGTCAAACACTCTAATATAAACTGGCAGTAAAAGCACTTTAGATTATTTAATCTTATAGACAACACAACCATGTTGAAAAAAACATAGCCCTATAGACTGTTCTGCTAAAAAGGGATGAATTTATAACCATAGAGAAAGAACCCCCCACGCTGCAGGTTATGTAGCATCATCATGCTGCTTAAGTAATCAGGGGAACAACTTGACAGTATAGTTACAGTGTTTGTCATCAAAGTCATCGAAATGAGCTTTAACAGGGTTGTAGTGTTTTCATAATTGTGCCCTTAAATCATATATATCTAGTCAGCAACGCACTTGGGTTTGTTCTACAACAGTCAACAAACACTACAATGTCAGTGTCAATCTTTGCAATATGTCCTTTGCATACTTTGTGTTTAATACAAGCATTATAAAAAAACAATTACACAGCAGTTTTACTTTGGTTCATTTACATTCCTATTGAACAGTTTTTTTCAAAGCTTGTATTTTAACAACCTGAGATCCCGTACGCTACTGTCAGACCTGGATACCTTTAGAAACGATGGCCAACTTTTCAATGCTTCCATTCAACCAATAACCTCTGAAATGTGTTGCGAAAACCATAACACTTTCAGTGCCAAAATCCTGTCAAATGCCCATAGACTGCATAAAAAATGCAAAGTCTGAAGATGTAGATTAGTATTATAGCTACACACCGTTGACAGTTTTGAACACACTGAAATATCTTTATATGCTGTGCAATTCCCCCCTTTGGATTTTTTTGCCTTGTGGATTTTTTCTGTGTACTGACCTGGACTGATTAAACACTTTGATTACTTTTGCCTTCTCCAGTGTGTGAGTTGTACGTTGGATGCCATTGCATTGAGCTGTTTCCACCAGTTTTGTCTACTACTCTTTCACCCTCCCAACGACCTCATCCTTCTATTATAGCTCTCATTCATAATGGACAATGGATTCAATATTTTGACCATGTGTATGTGAGCATCAAACATGAAATGGTTGGTGTTTTGGCATATGTTGGCAAATTATAGGTATATAATTATAATATAATATAATTATATATAAGTTTTTTTGACTAGTTTGCTCATAATATAACATTATAGTGTGCATTCATATGAAAGCAGTACAACTTTGTGTTTGATACCCACTCGTAAATTTCAATTCAGTTGTTCAGCAGATGCCTCAAAAAGCTCAACATGACTGGTGTTCACTGAGATTGGTGATGATTACTCGATTTCTGGGCCAAGAGGATAAAAGAAGGAGAGACGTGAAGCTCAAGACTCAAGAGTGGAGAGACAGAGCATGGAAACCCTCTCAGCCATGCAGGAGAACCCACTTACTGATACTGTAATGCTCAGCCAACTGCAAATAATTACAGTCAGGTCAAAAAGAGAAGCAATGGCATTAACATCTTGGGTCCGTCTGTATTTTCCCATACTTTTGGCTGGAGCACATTAATCACCTACAAGTGCAACTGTGTTAAATAGCATATGATGGAAATAATATTAACAAACATGCTGCGTAGCAGAAAAAAATGTTTACAATTAGCACATTCTTTTTTAAGTTATGAATTACCAATAAATACTAAATCGTTCTGTTTCATTAGAGACATACAGTACATTTAAAGTACTATAGGAATTTTGAATATTTATATCATATACATTTTCTTTGCATATACATAAGCACTGAACATTTAGCACAGCAGTTCTTATAGGCTACTAAACATATTAGAAGGAAAAACTAAAAATACAAAACATTAGATATAGGTCCCACTTTTTGATGGACTCGTTTGGCTCTGTCGTGTCAGCATAAAAGAGCTGCAAAAAAACAAAGGTGAGTAGTAAAACATTGAACAGAGCATGAGCAGACCTAAGAACTAACTATAAGGTCACACAGGAAGATATTGAAAGCCCATTCCAGAGACACACGGACCTGCGGTCACACTGGCCAGGACTAACCGTGCTTAAGCATGATTACCTCTTGTACATAACGTTGTAATACAAAATATGAACGCTTTATGTTATTATGAAGCGTGCTCAGTTTACGAACAAGCGGACTCGAGAGACAGAGAGAGAGAAAGAGAGAGAGAGAGAAAAAAATGGACGCGCAGTTGAGTCCGCGCCTGCACATCGGAGAATAATGAAGGCTGTCAGCGTTGTGTACCTGCGAGTTTGTGCTCGTGAATGAAGTGTACCGTGCCGAAGCACACCTCTACGAAGTGTGCCAAAGCCAAGGAAGTGTACCGTGCCTGAGCACGGAGCGGTCACACTGGACAAACTAACTGCACTTTATGGTTGAAGCGTGCTTGGGCACGGTACGGATGGCCAGTGTGACCGCGCCCTAAGTCAACCCGGACTTCCCTCTCCCCACCAACTTTTTTCAGCTCCTCCTGGGGGATTCTGAGGTGTTCCCAGGCTAGACGGGATAGATAATCCCTCCAGCGAACTCTGGGTCTACCATGGGGTTTCCTCCCAGTTGGGCGTGCCTGGAAAACCTCCAAAGGGAGGCATCCCAATCATATGCCCAAACCATCTCAACTTGCAAAAGATAAACAAACGAGTAGCGGCTCGACTCTGAGCTCTCCCCGAATGTCTGAGCTCCTCACCCTTTCTCTAAGGCTGAGCCCAGCCACCCTCTGAAGGAAACTCATTTTGGCCGCTTATATCCGCAAGACCTTATTCTTTCGGTCACTACCCATAGCTCATGACCATAAGTGAGGGTTGGAATGAAGATCGACCGGCCAATCCGTCAGTCAATCTCACAGTCCAGCCTACCCTCACTTGTGAACAAGACCCCGAGATACTTAAACTCCTTCACTTGGCCTAACAATGTCCAGATCCTTTAGCATCCTGCGGCAAAATGTATCCACACCTGGCGCCTTGACACAGAGAAGCTTTATACATGACTTGTTGACCATAATATCAACAAGTCATGTGACTGACCTGAGGTGGCCAGCCCCACAGCATAAGCATCCTGGGCAGACATGTCTTCCTATTGCTTGGAACGCCTCAGCCAGTTCTGAGCATCAAGATAAGAGATGGTGACAGTCATGGTTATGTCTCATAGATACATAGAACAGTGGAGCTGATTAATGCAGACATCACATTGTTTCTACAAAATATGGAAAAAAATGAATGAATTACTCCATGACGCTGCTGCACATTTATCAGTGATAGCAAACCCCTTCAAAGCTGCCCATGAAGTTGCCATCCTACATCTCGAGTAAACCACCAGATGCTCAGGGACTGGTAACACCTGACATGAATAGGCCTGAGAAATAGTCTCAACTAGCCAGAGGGACAGGCGCTGCTTAGACAGCCGGTTGCCCAAGCAATTGTTACCATGAACTATTAACAGCTGAGTGTGTGCCTGCCTCAGCTGCCGTGTACGATCAACATATGCCCTCAATGCTCTTACTGTGTATGAAGAACTATGCCCCCTCGGCAGGCCTGTTCATGGCGAAATGCCTCCAATTCCATAGCCTCATTCACTCACCACCTTCGAAAGGAAGAATGGGTTCAGCCACAAAGACACCCCTACATTCTTATGTTTCACCCTCAAGAAGTCACCACACACAGAAAGTGCAGTTTCCTCAACTTTGTTCAGCACACTTTGTGAATCAGTGTGAAACATTCTCCCTGGCTCCACAGTCATGTTGGAAAGTTCCCTCCTAATGTTCTCTGGGAGGGTTGTCTCACAGATCAACATGGCTGATGACATAGCTTCACCAACATCAGGTGAGTTGGGAGTTAGTGGAAAGGGCCATGTTAGTGTTTCAGTTACAAATACAGTATATACTTTGCGTTCTTGTCCTTTTCCATAAAAATTCTGAGGAACAACTTGTGGACATACTCTCTCTCTTGCAATCGACCGCTCACAAGAGTTTACATACATTTTTTGTGTTGTGTTTAACTCAGTCATTTATCTATTTAACTTGGATTTTCTTCAAAATATCACCCACTGCACACAGCGGAAGGAACAAATACTGTCTTTAATTTACCTGTTTATTTTCACTTAAATTGTCACTTCTGACCATAAACATACAAGGGGAAAGAGAAAAATCTTAGAGGACCAATATGTTAGTCTGACACCTAGCATTTAAAATGGTTACTGCAGTCCAAATTCAAAACGTTGGAGAGCGGACGAAACAAGAGTCTGCTATATGATTCTTTATAGAGAATATTTGCCTTTATACCAATGCTACATGTATGTACATATACATGTCCAATGCTACATATAAAGGCAAACACAGTGAAGATAGCCATACAATTTTTGATGAAAGTCTTTGATGTCAGCCATCTCTGCTTTTTACAGATTGAGTGTTTGATTATACCAAACCATCTCTACATATGGTAGTTTGTGTTCCTTATTTTACTTGGGCCAAAGTTATTTTCATCCTTGGCTGATGCATACCTTTCCAAATTCCAAAGTGGAAAATGCCCAGGTAGCTTTTGAAAAGGATATCAACAATGCCATGGCAATGATATGAATTTTCAGTAAGTTGGGCTCGGACATCCGCTTTGTACCTCTTCCAGACCCTCCTTAAATTTATAGGTGAAAGGACATCTGCCAATAATTGTACAGACATTTCTTTTTTCCTTCATCATTTTCCTCCTGAGCTAGTTGGCTGTCCTTCACCGTTTCCGTCTCATCCATTTCAAGAGTCTTGCCTTTCTCTATTAATTCCTGCATGGCTTTCAGAATAAGAAGGACAGTGTGCTGTTGTGTTTTGCATATAAAACAGTGCTCAGTGACTGGAAGATGTTGAGGGCTTCGGTCAGTTGGATGATGTTGAGGGCATCGGTTGTGTTTTGCAACCTGGCAAATGCAGAGGTTGCAAAAGCTTTTTAACCTTTGTCATCTGTTTTACTTCCAATGGAATTAGCAACAGCTTTCAGTACACGTGCATAGCATATGTGCAGCACAGTCAACTTTTTATGTCCTTCCATGTCATGTGTCCTAAAAAATAGGGAAAGCCCTGTCCAGGTAGCTGAAAAGGTTCTCCTTGTTGAAAGACAGAAGATCACTATTTGTTAGAGCTCAAATTATACACTGACATGCTGTTACTTGTACTTTCCTTTGTGGTTTAGTTTTGTGTGAAACAGGAAGGACATCTAGTTTTATGCCCATGTTCCTATTCCTTAACAGCTTGAATGGAGTTCCTCCTGTTGAGGCGTGGGGTGTACAGTAGTTGTGAACTCCGTTAATGCTGGGTTTCATGGTCTGGGCATTCTTTTTGCAGTCTGTATGCAATCTTTCAAAAAATCTGTTGAACCTCTCAATGGCTCCATTAGCTCACAGATAGTAAACACAGCAGCACAGGTGTTTACTATCTGTGAGCATCTCTCAAAAAGATGCTGAATACATGGGAGGTTACTGATATCCTTGAAGACCATGTAGGATTTCCTTTACGACAGAACAATTAGGTTGAAAAGCGAATAATACCCTCTGCTGTTACAGTAGAGACACAAGCTACTTCAGGCCACTTACTGTAGTAGTCAGTTAGAGTGATGGCTCAACAGCAGTGCCATGTTGCACTCTTAAAGGACCTGATATGTCAATGGCAACCTTTTCCCAAGGTCCAATATTCAGCTCCACATATGTAGGTGGTGCAGGAGCAGTTCTTGCTGTTTTGTCATTTAATCTACATGACAGGCTCCGGAGAGAAAGTCAACCTTCGGTAGTCCAGCCTCAATTTGTAGAGCCAGTGTAGTAGCTTTTTGTATAGCATGAGGTTCGGTTCCAGCAACAGTCTGTCTTGTATGTGTGTATTTGCAACACCCTGAATCAACAGATCACAAAGCATTTGCTCCTCCATCACACTAAATTCACAGGTAGCAGCCAGCTCAAGTAATGAAGCCAGGTACTGATTAATCGTCTTGTCGGGTCTTGGTGCTCTCATATGAAAGTTGTGCTGTTTTGCAATCACGTCAACTGTGGGAAAAAAGTGCTATTTCTGTCCATCCACGGCAGAAGGGAAGGTAGTATCCGTGTCTGGCAAAGTGTAAAACAGTCTTTGTCCCATGGCGCCAAGCGTACGAAACAGTACTACACATTTCCTTTCATCTGGCCAGCTATCTCTGTTAACAGTGATAACTAGCATATAGTTATGGAATATCTTGTAACCAAGTAGGGAAAGAAATAGCCAGTTCCCCTGTGCAAGGCATGAACGGTGCAGGTGAAGGCACAACAATTTCTATCCTGGTCGCTCATAATGCAGTATTGTAAAAATAAGAACTGTATGGAAGGACGTAATATTACCGTGTCCTCTAGCGCCCTGTGGTGGTGTCTTACTGCATTAACATTTGATAAGCACTGAAGCACTTCTTGTCTCATCAGCTTAGCTTAATTGATGGCTCATGATTGGCTAGTGCTGTGCATCCTTTATCTGATTGGTTGCAAGGCTGTGGGCATGAGGCAGTCATAAGATGATCATTTAATAACAGCAAGTACTACCAAGAGCAGAAAATTATTGAAAAAATAACAATTAATTGTTAGGTTCTGGTTTATTTGGAACTGCAAACAGCAGAGGCTGGCACAAGTAGGTATAAGAAAAAACTCATCAGACATGTTGCTGCATGAGCTGGTGATCAAACCCTCGACCTTTTAATTGAGAAACGACGACTCAACTGAACCACAGCCGCCCCATGACAAAGTGCACAGATTACTACAGAACAAGAAGGAATTATCTGGCAGAGTAGTGGATTGAAGACCAGGCTTTATATTGTCAGGTTGATGAGCAGCAAAGTGCTGCAGTGTAAACAACAGGATGTAATGTGAAAATATATCCAATAGTGACTTTAATGATTATTATACCGATAAAGTAATCCTTAAAATTATATTGAAACAACTTGTATTATCTAAATTAAACTTTTCCAAAGTATATAGTACAACCAAGAGGAGTTGATTCACGTGTGCTTTGAGTGTGGTGGCACTAGAACATGTAATAGTGCAGTTATTCTTTATTATTTTGTTACCAAATGTAACTTTGAAGAAATCCCTAAAATCCCATGAAAGCATAGTTTTCCAATCTAATTGTTATATAAACAAGAGATGTCATGTGTGATGCGGGTTTGGGTGACACGATGATGTATAAACGTATTATCGTCAAGCATTTTACTTGAGGTCTCAACTAGTTTGTGTATAGCTTGTAGTTTAAACACCAGGTCTTTGTCAAAGCAATGTTCAGCTGATGAGTTAATCTGTAAATATCTTTCCAATTTCACTGAAGTGACGTTTTTTAGGTTAATGTTCAGCATTATAAAAACTGTATAGACAAAGACATTTCAGGATAGAGAAATGACTTAATGTATTGAAAGTAAAACAACTTTTTTTCTTTTCTCTGATTTTATTGATGGGAAAATTCCTCTTTCACAAGAAAATATCCAGGGGCTCCAATCAAAATTTAGATCCAAATGAAGTTTTAACTTCTCCAATAAATGTGTTATTTATGTCTCTCCATGTGCTGTATTTAATTAGTAATCTTTATTTATTAGAGCGATTCTAAACTCTACGCAAATAAATCAAATATGAGGGAAAAAACTGGGAAATTCTTTCCTATTTCAATAAGTTGTTCTATTGGTTTGAGTGTTTTTATAGCTTTTTCATTATTTATACTGTCTCCCACTTATCAGTCACATTATCATTATAATATATTTCTATCATTTAATTAATTAAATATTTTATGTGACCTCAGTTTCAGAAAAAACAACCAAAAAAACCCATTGCAACACAAATCAAAACAATTTGAATTATAATCCCTTATATTTATAAGCCCGCAAGTCATGATTATTAGAATTATATTGTACTTAATGTTACCTTGTTTTTTTTTTTTTCGTATACTCCACAGTAACTACTTCATTATCAGTCCACAGCCTCCAGCATGTTCTGCAGGCTGCATTTACCATGAATGCCCTTAAGGTGGCGCCTGAGATCCAGTTTATGAGCACAGTGCACACCACAGCAGTGACATTTAAGGGGCTTATTTCCTGTGTGCAGGTTGAAGTGGTCTTGCAGCGTGGCCTTCTGGGAAAACGTCTTGTGGCACAGCGGGCACCTGAAAGGCTTGACACCGGTGTGGACCTGTATGTGTCGGGTCAGGTTGCTCTTCTGGGAAAATACTTTCCTACAGACCAAACACAGGTACTGTCTGTGTTCCTTCAGGTGGCCTACATAGCTCTCCAGGTGCTGGAAGACTCTATCACACCTCCTGCACAAGTAGGGCCTTTGGACCAATGGGTTGTCTGAATCCTGTGTCAGATCTAAGTCTGCCATATCTCTACATTCTTGTGGTTTAGCTACAAGCAACAATGTTTCTTCTTCTCTTTTGTCCTCTTCTTCTTCTTCTTCTTTTCTATCTTGTTTCCTAGTATTGTTCAACAATTCCTCAAGTTGAGAAGAACTTTCTGGCTTGTTTGTTTGATCAGGTGTGATTTTTCCAGCTTCCTCCAACTCCAGGGTGTCCAGACAACATGATGCACCTTCAAAAAACTCTTCATTGTCTACATTTGCTCTCTTGTCACCTCTGACCTCACACAGTTCTTCAATCGCTGCCTTTTTTCCTCGGCTGACCCTCAACTTAAGCTGAATCACAGCTGCTCCACATTCCTCGGTGCTGGCTTCCTGGTTGCTAGTGCTGGCCTGGGCTGCATCCCTTTCCTCCTTAGCTTTAAAGTGAGTTCCTGAGTGGCTGCTGTCTTGCTGCTGGATTTCCCTCTCCCTTTCTGAGTGTCCATCCAGTTTCAAGAATGCTAGGGTGGGATCGAGGTAAGTGGAAATGGCCTGGGCACACTTCTCCACCACCTGGGTCATCTGGAGCATACTCGCTGCAGTCAGGAAGCTCACCAGCTCTCTCAGGGGGACCTGAAGTTTGAAACAACACACATTTCAAGAACTAAACGTTCACAATTAGGAAATGTACACAAAAACAAAGCTGCAATCACTGAGCAAAGTACTCTCAGTCATCTTTAACTTCCATATCACATAACACCCACTCTTGTTGTAGCAACAGTTTGTTTGTTCCTCAATTCTGTTTTGGTAATGTTACTCTTGATATTTGTCCTTTAACCTGCCTTATAATAACAAGAACCTGTCTGATAATTATCGTAAACCTTTACAGTCATTAAATCTTAAGTGAAAGTACAGTGCAACAGGAAACCTGCTTTAAAACACCAACCAGCTGTATTCATTTTAGCGTTATGGCGTTTACCTGGATGTTCTGCTATGTATCACAGTAAAGATGTTGGAGAGCAGAATTATATTGTACCTTTAAGAGCCCAGTGTAACACGACAGCAGAAGCCTCCACCCAACCTCCACACTGGAAACTACACCCACACTCAGCTCAGCCTGACCCTCGTGCAGGAGAAACTGGTCCCGCAAGAAGTCTGAGGACGCCGCAAGGACCACTCTGTGACCGTGGAAATAACGGGGCTGGGCGATGGCTCCTGGTGGACCTGAGAGGAGGAGTGTGACGTCACAGAAGTGTTGCGCCTCTCTCAGCCCGTTTATTTTGCTGAGGATGGAGTCAGTGTGGGCGGGGAAACGAAACAGTAGAGTGTCTGGGCAGCTTGACATGATGGTCCGTCTGCAGGTTTAAGAGAATATTTGGTGCATTGGGAATAGAAATTCAAACCATTTGCAAGAAGCCGTCCCTTCAAAGAGGCTTTGGGTCTTTCAGATTTGATAGAGTGAATACAATATTGAAATTAAAAGTTTTGGCACTCAATGTCAAACTGCATACTTGCAGGGGTGTTTTCAGGGGGTGACAAGTTGCCCCAACTAGAAATCTGATTGTCCAATCCCAGATGTCAACTAATAATGCTAGACAGTGATTGGCTAGCACTCTTGTGAGAGGCGGGACTAAAATGTACTGGGCTGTAATGCATAACTTACTGCTGGAAGATATGATTATTCAATAAAAAATAGCTTTTTTCTACTTCTACTTAATTTCACCCCTTCATAAGTCTGTTTCCCAGTTCTGCAGTAAAAAAAAAAAAATGTGGACACACCCCTGCATGTTTGAGGCCTACAGATCTATAGTCAAATCACAAGGCCATCCATCAACATTACTTTGAAATGGTTCAGCATATTTAAAAATGTGGCTTATTCTATGGAGAGAATTTAGCTCAAGCCTTACCTTTTACTGCAGCCTCACCCTGGGATGATGGATCCGGCAGATGAAAAAAAAGAACGCTTTTCTTAGTTAAAATCCACAATTAGCTCAGCGAGAACATTGAGTCTCTGATTATTGATAGAAAAAGAAGTAGAAAACGGGCTCCACATTCAGGGGGACGATTTGTATCTTTCAGATGTTGAGCATCAGTCATCTGGCTTCCTCCTGCTGTTTGCTGAGCATCTTAGAAAGCAACGTGTGGATGCAGTGCAGATGCACAAAAACAATTAACCTTTTCATTACCTTCTTCTTAAAGGGGAACTGATAAATAAAGGAAACGTGTCTTGTTTTTTTGTCATACCAATTAAACAAATCACATCAACTTCTCGTATTGCCTACCATATACTGTTTATTTTTTATTTGTGTGTACTGTTCTACTGCAGACTATTCTTTCAGTGCAATAAATAGAATTAAACTGGCTCACTTTGATTGTTTACATAACAGTTGTTTTTAATCCCCTAAAAGGCTCTCTGTGTGGAAGTATGTAGCCTGGGAATCCTTGGGACTTTTTTAACCCTTGTGGTATTCATATTTTTGTTACCAAGCCAGTGTTTGTGGGTCCAGTGGACCCGCTGCACTTTGGGGTTTTTAATTCAACACATTCAAACAATTTTATGTTGAAATACTCAACAGATGTTTACTTCATCCCAATTACAAGCAATATAAACAGCATATATGGTTCATATTTGCCCTTTACCTTTGTTAGATCACATTTATGAATTAAAAACAGACTGCATGCTTGTAGTGAAATACTTCCTTCCTAGAAACACCTTCTTTGCAAAATGTTCATTTAGAAGTGTCTGGTGTGCAAAAATCTATAGAAAAAAATATATTTTAGATTCTGTAATAAACAAGCAAAAATTCCATCACTTCTTTTTTTTTTGATGTGATGGGAATTCTTGTAAACCAATGAATATTGTGGATTGTGACTACATCAAGGTTCTTCTGCTTTGTGTGTGATTTCTCTGTGGGCCTAGACGCCTTTCTCACACTGCATTTTAATTGAAGAACTAAAGTAAAAACTTCAAGCCACCCAAATATGCAATGAGTGTGGTTTTAACATGGAAATGAGACAAAGATTGTTGTTTCACGGGATCCCCGAAGTTTGATCACCTTTTCTGTTCTTAAGGATCGATCCAAACGTTTTGTGTTTTTTCCTTTCAACCAAAATAGCTTTTCTCCCAGAGGAGAGTTGATGACTTTTATGGACATCATAAACCTAATGATGAAAAGATAAGATGTTTTTTCTAACTCTTTCAGACTAAATGTTGTCACAGGTAAAGAGCAAAAGGACCATGTCAAAAGACAGCCATACATCCGTCTGTTTTATTTATTGCATTTAAGTATAAACGTAATTTCTGTCGATCTCATCAGTATTTAATCCGTTTTGGAGCATCCATTACTTTACATAAACCATTGAGCTAAAGAATAAAGTATAGGCTATGAGGAAATATAACTTAAGAGTAAGCAAATGCAGAAATGGACAACAGCAGAAAGCTAAGATTTTGGAGAAAACGTTTTTTTTCCAATTCTTCTAGTCCAGCCCAGTCCTATATGGTTCAGGCATGTGATGCTGGTTAAACTATTGCCAGTCACACCACCTATAATCACATTAATCTATAATCAAGAACATCTGTGTTCAGTCCCGATGTGCAGTATGTCCCAATTTTTGTTGTTCAACCCCTATATAATAGCTGCACTTGATAGTAAGTGCTTTTAGAAATCAAATGTGAGAGAAAGAAGACATCAACCATCAAAAACTAACATGTGACAAAGTTATATTTATCTATTTTTGCTTAGTTACAAATCGTATCTTTTCTTTCAGTAAATCACCTATATCTTTATTGATCAAATTCTCAACTGCACTACAAACGCGCCCCTTTCAATACTACGAAACAACATCTGCATGACTGCAAACAAACATCTGCTTGTTTAAACTTTAGCACCTGAGGTAACTCACAAATGATTAGAGTTAGGGTTCTCTCTCTGTCACAATACAGGAGAAATGTGCAAAGTTTGGTCAATAATGAAGAAGAAGAAGAAATTCTCAAGGCAGAAGAGCTCTGTTGGGGGTTCCTTTTTTTCTTCACATGCATTCAGGTATCATGTTGATTATCATTCTTAAACTGCAATGTAACTGAGAACTAGTTATATAATGTGTTTTTGTTTCTTGTCAATTTCATCAGTTTTCTCCTTGCCTGCCTCTGACAGTTAGATTAAACAACTTGATCCCTTAATTTGGAGGGTTAGGGCTATGCTGACACTCTGTCATGAACTTATTAAAAGCTTTCAAACATTCAGATTCAAAGGCATCATCACATTAAATGAAATACAGAGAAACCTCCAGCAAAGCGAACCACTTTCATACTTGCAGAAAACGCCTAAACAGAAACATTTTTCCCATTGGACTTCACCCAGAGTTTCTCCTGCCAGCCCCCTAATATGTTTTCAACAACAAGTCCAAGTGAGCCGAGCCAAGGCCGAAACCTACTGCTCTCCTCATTTGGTGTCCTCCCGGCTGAGAGACTTCCCTCTATGCATGTCTTAGTTCCAAATGACCTTACCAGAGCACGAGTGTCACTGCCTGTTGCAGGTGTATTTTGGCTTCACTTGTGTACAAGGAAGAAGACAGAGGCATGCTGTCCATATTAATATATAGGCCTACAGTTGATGGTTGCAAAATATAGTGCAATAAGTTGTTCAACTTCTTTGAACAGACTGATAACCAACGATATGGCACTTATGGGTGGCCAATCAGGAATGTGGTGGGTGGATCATGCCGCCCTCTGGAAATGCTCCTGCTTGTTTAGCCCACACTTAGGCTACTGTAGAAAGCCACAATTCTATTCATAAATTCATGTTTTAATTGATATGATTACGGATACCAGCCGCCATAAAACCTAATGAAGAAGAAGGAGAGGATAGGCTATGTAGGCTACTGCATGATAAATAGAATCACTTGTGGCTTAATTTTGATAGTAGGCCTAGCCAATCAAAGTTTTACATTATGCAGGTTATTACATTTTTTTGTTGTTGCCTAAAAGCAAAATCATATTCTACCTTTATTCACCGCGAACTGATAAAATAAATAGCCTATTGTAAAGTAAAAGCAACATTTAAAAAAAAAAAAAGCAAAATAATAAAAAAAATGTAGTGGTCTTATTTGGTGGCTAAATGTTAGATTTCAGCACAGTGTGGTCAGGGTCTATGATTCTGTTGGGAGCAATCTCATAAATGAAGAAGGGGATTCCACTATCATTTATTATCTATTATTTATTACTACTGTAAAAAAAAAAAAAAACCTCAATCCTAAGGTAACGGTTCAGAGAGGAAGCCCCCTGCTCTCCTGCTCCTCCCCCAACATCATCATCACAGAGAGTGAAATCATCGGCTCACATGAGGAAACCTTTAAACTGAGGAGGAAACACGGCGGCGGAAAGCTACAGAAATTGCGTTTTTTTTTTTTTTTTTTCATTTAAACCAAAACGGCATGTCAGGCACAGAATAGAAAGAGTTCGTCTGGAGTTTTAGCAAGATGTTAGAGGGATAGACTTTCAGAAAATATGTCCGAACTGACGGGGGGAGGTGGTGGTGGTGGGGGAAATAATGGAGCAACAACGGAACTTACATTGACAGCTAACGTGAATGTAAAGTCTCTGGCTTAGCTCGCTAACGACGAGCTGTGTTTGAAGTTCAGGGACCGACCGAGCGACCGAGCTGTGTTGGAACAGAAGCAGCCCCCGCACCTCACAGGGCAACAGGCAGAGCAAACTGAGTGAGTGAGTTTGTGTGTGTGTGTGTGTGTGTTTTTGTTTCGTTTGAGAAGTTACTATTAGATTAACCTTACGCCAAAGGTAAAACAGCTGGTATGTACCCCGAGACAGACCTGCTATACTTACAACTTCAGAAGTAAGCATAAAAACATTGTTGTTTATCTGGCTAAAATGTTGCGTTAAAGGGTTTAACAAGACAGAAGCAGGGAGTAATACTTAAGTTGTCCTTTAGAAGTGTAATAGCCTTTTAATCTAATCATTTGACAGGTGCCATATTTCTCTGTAGGTTTATACAAGTCTATCAGTCATACTAGACATAGGCCAGAAACTATTGTTAGGACGACCTGAATTCAACAGATGTGTAGTAGTTGGGAGTTATAAAATGGTAAAAAAAAAAAAAAAAATACCTGTTATAAAATGGTTTTATGACAGCCAATATAAGAATTGAATCGATCAATCAGTCAATCAATCACCACTTTTGGTGACGTTGGCCTTGTGTTTCTTGTCTTCTGTGTGCTCCTGTTGCAACACAAATTTCCCCTTGTGGGATAGTGGTAAAGAATCTGAATCTGAATCTGAATCCGAAACTTAAGCTAAAGCCTTCTGGAGTTATTTGTCATTTCTTTATTGAAATCAAACAACATATAAGAGAGACACAGTTCTGCATTTCTATATTCAACACAGTGCTATTTGTCGTGTGTCAAAAGCCACAGAAAGTCAGTGTACAGGCAAGGTCTATTTATCAGCAACTAAATCCAAACATTTTCTTAAAAGTGTTGTTTGAAAAAATGTAAGACTTTCTATCGGGTTTAATGAGGTATACACACACAGTACTGTAAACAGATGAGGGACTGTGTATTGAATTTGATAATAGTGCTTCTGCATGTTTTAATAACCGTAATCTGCTTAACTTTCTCTCTCAACTGTCAAGTCTTTTTTTTCCAGTTTAAGCTTCATAACGTATTCTTATTTTTAGTCAGGGAGGAGTGTTGTTTTTAATGTTTACGTCAGAGTTCTCAAACTGACTGTAAGCCATGTTCAAGGAATGACTGTGTCAAGGAAGCAGATACAGTAGTAACACTACTTTTGTCATAAGCAGACACACTTTGATAATTTGTCAAATGCAAATTGTGGTCGGATGGAAATGGTGGATTGTTGCATAAAATGTAATTGTGTTTCAAAAATTAAACATATGAAATCCTTATTGGTTTAAATCTTAGTGTAGGCATGTATTGAGTCATTAAGCTACTTCTGAAAATATGTACAGACAGACAGTTGAGCAATTTGGTTTAGCTCTTTACTGGAAGAGCAAATCATTGACATACATGTATGGCCTAAGTACATCATTCTTGCATCAGGGGTTATGTGTTAGATTCTGCAAAGATTTATCCAGGTCAGATACAAAGAACTGCACTTTCAGCAGATGTATGACTTGGCTAGTTCACAATGGAACAAAAACAGACAGCAGAGCTGCAGCTTCTTGCTTTGCTATGTTACTGCTACTTAGTGCCAGAATAATGTTCAGAGCAATTGTAGGAGTAGATGAATATCTCACAAAGTTTTGTGAAGAGAAGAGCCAGCAGTGCTTAGCAACATTCATATTAGACCACCCAAACTGTGCAGGAGGGAAAGGAGAAGTCTTTACCTTCTCACTTGCATTGCATTAATCTGTGGTGTATTGCAAACATTTATTTGGTTTGTTTTGCATTAAGTAATGTTGACTGGTCATTTTCAAACGTCACCGTGGCGTGGAGCCTGCCTCTGTTGGCTGCAGTCCCATATTTTTTTTTGGAGAAATTTGCTGTGTGGTGCAATGTAAAGCTGAAGTTAGCAAACACAAACACAAAATGCAGCTAAGAAGGTAACCGCTACAGGCTGTGAGCAAAGTAGGTTAAGCAACTAAGTAGTGATCTGTGTGTAGTGAAGTAACTGATCTGCCTGCTGTATCCACTTTTTAGATTACCAGACCAACCAATCATGAAACCATTTCACAAAGTAAGTTCACTGCATAGTTACATTTGACTCTTTTAGGGAAGTAGAATCACACTGAAATGACTGGTGTTGTTTCTGTGTTGTGGGAAGTGGGTGAGCAGACATGCCAAAGAGATATAGACAAAGGATTACAATCAACAATCAAACCTTGATTTTGGTTCACTTTCCCAGGCTTTCCAGGCCCTTTCTTAATTTGATAGATTTATTTTCTTTTGCATTTAAGAGAAGATATAAGGAAGGCTTTTGAAAAAGATTACTGAGGTATCTTTCAAACAGACAGAAGGAGATTTCTAAAGGTGTGTTCAAACCTACATGAATCTACATGAATGATGCAGTTAAAAATACATGACTTTGCATCACTAATGGGGATCTGACCTACATTTTTTAATACTGTAAAGACTTTTGGCTTGTAGTCTTGCAAACAGTCCCTATAAGCATAAATTGTAGAGATGCACCGATACCACTTTTTTGCAAAGTACAAGTACTTACATTTTGGTACTCACTGATACCGAGTACCGTTACGATTACTTAATGCCCTGATCCGCGTCTGTTTCTTTGGTCAAAAGTCTCTGAAGCACGGTCACAGCAGGAATTACATCTGATGCTAAAGCATTGGACGAGCTCACTTTTCGGGTTAACTCCTCAAACGGAGCCAAAACAGACAAAGTTTTTTCCAGAAGTGTTGTCGGGGGAGTTCATATTCGGAGCCAAATATTCCCAGAGCCCGCTTCTGCTCGGTGAGAGACTGTAGCATGTAGTACGTGCTATTCCAGCGCGTCTGCACGTCTTGTTGGAGTCTTCTTACGGGCTGGCTGAGCTGCAGCTGAATGTCTTCCAGGCGGGAGTAGGCTAATGCCGAGTGCTTAAAACGTCCAACAATTTTACGTCTGACTGACACCGCGTCAGCTACACTCCTCTGAGCCAAAAGTCCTTCGTTAACAGCTAGCTGTAGCGTGTGAGCCACGCACGGAAGGCTGGGGAGTGCAAAGTTTGCAGTCTGCTCTTCTTCTGGCGTCATCGTTTACGCTGAAATATCTCCACACCGCTGACATCTCGCTTCTGTCACTGTCACTGTTTTTAACCACTTCACAGCTTCTGTTTGATCTGCTTAATACACTGAAACTTCAACTCATTGGAATCATTTAGAAAAATGCTCTTGAAAAACAATCTAGAGATCCATCAGATCAAAGGGAGTCTGACCTATCTAACAGGACATGAAAGTGGGTACTGGTCAACTTCATATACCTCACAGTCAGTTGCACAGTAATAGTATGAACCCAGACATGACTGCGTTTGGTCTGCTGACAAATCTAAAAGGTCAAATTACAGGTTGTGTTTTGCCAAGGTGAATAAACACAAAATCTTGAGAGTAGACTGAAATTTGTTTGTTTTTCTGAACACACAGAAAGGCATTCATTACAGACAGCACATTTTATTTGTAAAAAGATGTATGACACCGACTCAAATCAAGCAAGGATACTATTGTGAAAACCTCTCGGCTCTACTGGAAATGTTACACAAAACTTTGACACAAGACTTTCTGAAGTCTCCTTTCAGTCCATTGTGACCGGAGGTAACAAACAAACAATTTGGCCCATAGCCCAGTCATTCATACAACCCTCTCGTCTCTCTCTCACCAGTGGTTGTTTCAGAAGGCATGAATAATGGTCAATAGCTTTTCCATATATCAAAGTTTTTACATCTTTGCCAGAACTGTTGTTCTATGTCGTGCTCACACGTAATGATTGTGAGAGAGTTTAATTCACACACCAAAGAGTATTCTTCTTCGTTGTGAACAAAATATTTGGATTTAAAATTAAATTGTCCATCCTTGTCTGAATCATGTGATACTTGTTGTATGTCCACTGGCCGCTCAAGACTTTGTCATTTTGGGGGAATTTCTGTTTGTTTGCTAACCAGCTTTGGCTCAGTTAAGACCTGTTGATATTATTGGCATGCTTGAGGTGAAACCACTGTGATATTTGACATGTTTACAGTACGACTTCATCTCTTGAGTCTTTATTAATTGAAGTCCCTTAAGAAAGCATTGCCAGCAGGTTTCTATAAGTTGGAGTGTACTTGAATGTGCCTTTCTCGGTTCGCTCAACTGGATAGTGGACTTGTAAAGAGTTTCTCTTTGCCAAACTGCTCCATCAAGTTCTATCAAGTGTAACAGTAATAGGTTTCTCTGCAGAAAGATGCTGCCATTAGCAGGCTCAATCTTAGTTTCTGCCGATGTGTTGAGTTGGTCTCTTCCTCTTAAAGCTGGTCTATCAGATTGAGCCCCCTTTCTGCTACTCAGTCAGATCGCTACATAGTTGTCTTAGGTCTCTTAGTATTTCTTAGCTATAAATCTATTTTAAAGACTTTTTACATGTTGTTTAGTTTGGATGAGTTATTAATCAAATCTTATCTTGAATAATGGTTTAACATCAAATACAGAGGGCCAGAGGGCTCTCAATCAAAACAATAACAAAAGAGGATATCGAGGCCCGCTGGGAATCATGGGAGTGATTCTCTCTGCTACTTCCCCCGACCCTCCGTGTTGACCGTAGTCAATACTAACGGGCGAAACCCAACTGAGAAAGAGAATATGTTTACCAACTTGTTATCCAAGTATCATTCACGTTTTTATCACAGCAGGACATACAGCAACAGTATGGCAGCTTTCAGAATCAGCTCCCGCTTCCTAATGCAGCGGTCTTTGACGTAACATCCGGTTTCCTTGGCAAGGATAAACATTTTGTGCGTGTCATGGCGGCTCATCATGGGCGATGCTGCGATAAGACACGTCCCGTTACAATATAATTACTGATTTCTTAGGCTTTGATAACTGTTGGAAATATTTGAGATAATGTAAGTACTCGTAAAATTCGACATATTCTACCTTTAAATCCCTACTTAACACATTTTCCCAGCATGTTTTGTCTGAAAAACAGTCTAAAACCCTAAAGTGGGTTTTGACATGCCTTTTTGTATAATGGCACATATTTTTACTTGTTGAAGTACCACTTGAAAAGAAAAATCCCACCTTTGTCCTTGACAAAGGTTCAGAGGGACTCCAACATTTCTTTCTAATAAATTGGTGATACTTAGCAAGAGGGGGTGCAGGATCTTTTCTTTCCATTTGATAGATTGTCATCCTAAGCACCTACCTCATGAGATAGTTGGATGTGCAAACCCCTCCTTAAAATACTAGTTGAAGTAAGAAAGAAAAGAATGAGGTAAAGGGTCTGTTATTATGAGAAATCACAATTAATTTAGTATTAACACCTGTGCTTTTCCAACTTTTATATCTAAAGGAAAATAAGCTTTATTATGAATTCACAAGTCACTTTCTAATAAAATAAAGCATTTGATTGACATTACTCATTGGTAGGTCCATCTGTGAGTTTTGTTTTATGACTAAGAATATTGTGACCTTGGCTTCGACAAGCTAGGACTTTTCAGCATAGTCAGTAATTGTAAATTACATTTTGTTTTTAATACAATTGGGGACTTTTGTTTGTGCATTAACACACTTTTGGTGCCGCTATGGAGTGGACTGTTGCCAAACTAGATTTCATATTTTATGACATGAAATTAAAATGAACTTCTATTGCCTTACATGCAACTTGGTCGAAGACATTGAGTTGAATGGCCAGTGCAACATGTCTGGAGGCTTATTAAAGAAGTTGTTCAAGTGCCCAGCTTTGGAGCAAAACAGCCGTGAAAGGAAAAATGTGTCCAAGCTGATAGCTTTGACCTCAACTAGCAGTGAGTTTCAGATAAGACACTGTAAGGAACTGGTCAGGGTCTCTGCCTGTCTGCTACCTGATAAACATTTTGGGTGTGCAAACACACTGAATGAAAGTAAGTAAGCATTGTTTTATTAATTCTTAAACATGTGTCAACTTTCCAATTTTATATCACAGGTCTCCCAATATGTTGCATCAATAACTCTCTTCGTGCTGAGGACTTTTAATCCAATGCGGCACATTTTTTTCCTTATTTTCTACCTCTAAGTTGCACATATTTCTGTGTTGTCTCCTACATAGAATAAGATACTCTACCATTCCAACAGTTAACATTTGCATAAAATTTGCTTGCCTAAATTTTAAACTGGTTATGTGTGTTGAAATTCAATTCAGCATTAATCTGATTGCAACAGGCAAATCCACATGTGGGCCCAGTTGGCATAAAATAAGCTTGGTTGACCACCACCAAGTTAAAGCTGTACCATATTATTTAGAGCTGGGAGGCTACATACAGCCAATTAAACAAAACTGATGAAGAGCCATTGTTTTACTTTATTTTCTTAAATGTGCAAACAGGACACACCTTGATCTTTGATCTTTGATCAAGTGATGCTGAATGCATTTGAATGCATTTATTGAATAGAACTTTACTTTCATGTAAATTTCCAAGAGTCACATAGCGTGCTGAGCTGCTGTCAGGAACATAAATTTAGAACATAACAGTGCTTCAAACAGTACTGGTTTATCATCACATAAAATAACAAGCCACAGTGTGAAATTGTCATTTTTATTGATTGTGAGGCCTTTTTAAATCAAACATGCTAATTTCAATGGTATCCTTTAAGGATCTATATCGGGACCACTTCTATTATTTGTAATTTTATAATTCCTTTTTACTGATTGCTGTATGCCTTTTTCTATACTCATGATACCACCTTGTATGGCACTAGCGCCATTGCAAATCAGATAAATAACAGATGACAGACTGCTTTCGGTGACTTACCTTCAACACCCTTAGGTCCTGATTTACTAAAGGTTTGCGTGTGTTAAAACGTGTGTAAACCTGATACCACCCATAAACCAGAGGCCATGAATGTTAGGTTTTGTTTGGCTATAAATAGGCCACAATATAGGTTTAATCATGGTGTTTCTCTTCATTAACAATTATTGTTAAATGCAGGCCATTTATTTTTCTGTCATTTAAAACATTAACACTAGTGGGGAAAAACACGATATTTACGCCTCCTTTTATTCTTCCTATGTCTCCTCCTAACAACAATAACAATAGCATGTCGTGCGTAACGCTGGTCTCCTGGATTAGCACCTTCCTCTCAAATGAAGGTAAATCAGTTGGTAAATCACAATGCGTTCACTAAATTAACTTTGAATTTTCTCCTCCTAGTAATTTACACGCTAGGGCAGAAACACCCCATATTGCATATTAATTAAGGCGAACTTACTACAGTCATGACCAAAAGAATGCCCTGAAGTTACACAACCTAACAGTGAGAGGCTCACACAATCCTACACTTGAGGTCCCTTCTGTTGAATAGCTATTAAAGGGTGGTGTGATCAGCTGATTAGAGTTCAACTAAAAATGGGAGCTTGACAGTATGACTACAAACACCATCAACAACAGGATGCACAAATTTTACAGAGAGAAATGAGTCAAACAATTGATAGATTGTAGGCAGTGACAAACAAAACTGCCCTCTAAAAACAACAACTAAAAGACTTGCTATTTGCATTTCCAACTAACAAATAATGTTATAAATCATGAAATTACCTTTAGTTGAAGTAATTTCAACCAGGTTATGAAAAAACAGAACTGACCAGATGATTTTAATAGTTTACAATTTGGTAACTGAGTTTTGTGCCATTTCTACTGAACATTTTACATTATTAGATTTTCTAATAATAATGTATATTAAATATTGCTTTTTAGCACTTGATATTGTCCAGCTAAAGTTGAAGGAAATTTTATCAGTGTTGAATTGCACAAAGTATTGGAGGTATTCAAATGTTGTCTTAAAGATGGCATCAGACTAAAGTTTGAAGGTCATCAAAGTCATTGTAATTCATTTTTCAGGGGACAAGAATATGTGTACCAAAGTATATGGCAATCCATAGAGTAGTATTTGGCATGCAAAACGATGCCTATCTGCTGCTGATACTACAAGAGGAAAAGTCTGGGGTTTGCAAAAGTCAGGAGGATTCATCCTGAGGACACTATGAATATCACTGCCAAAATTCATGCCAATCCATGCTGTTCAAATTTAACAATGTGGATCAGAGTGCTGGACTGACAGAGCACCATAGCATGCTAGCTTATAAAGTTCCTCAAATATTACTTCACTGATGTACTTCCATGTTTCGACAAAAGGAAAAACAATATTATAATATCAGAGCTGTTTTGTCCCTTACAGTGGAGCCAAATGCATGAATTTGTCAATCTTCTTCTAAACAAATTTTCATTAGTATGAAGTGTCATCAAATGTTATAGCAACAAATAGGGATGTAACGATTCACTCAACTCACGATATGATTTGCGATAATGGGTTCACGATATGGTTCTCTCACGGTTTATTTTACAAAATGAGACTGTTGACAAATTAGGACTGAAAAAGATTCCTTTAGGGGTTGCAAACTCACTTGTCAGTGTGGTTTGGCCTTTTAATGTTTTTTTTTTTCTCATCAAGGGAGGTGATTGGACCTTCTCATTGTGGTGTTGATTAAATGCTGCATCATGTTGGTTGTGCTATTTGTGTAGTTCCCTGTCTTCTTGCAATATCTGCACACAGTTTTTGTCTAGTCTGTTATCTTCTCACCTCTTTCATTTTCCGTCTTGGGGAAGCCAAAATGCTTCCACACCTCTGATTTAAAAGACGGTGGTGCGTCCTCAATTTCAAAATCTTGCTCTGGAGCTGCCAACTGCCTCTGCTCTACAGCTGCTGAGGCTCACCATATTATTGTGATTCATTTTTCAGAGTACCGATGTGAATCTTGACAACTTTGAATTGATTTATCACAATTTTACGATGAATCTTTACATCCCGAGCAACAAATGTTCAATGAATAAAAAAGAGAAAGTCCATTTCCGAACATGTAGATTGGGGACAAGACAAAGACAGTCTGTATTTGTAACTTTACCACACTGCAGTCTTTATAGCTTCAGTTATTTTGTGTTCTATTGAACCATAAACATAATTGATGATAAGTGAAGCTCATTTTGTGTGAGAGAGATTAGAGAGCATATCAGGCATGTGAATAAGTCACTGTCCCGAATGTTTGTGGTACCCCAAAATGTACTGGTTTCATGCAATTATCATACTTCTTGTTGATAGATGCAAGTTTGTAAAAGTGCAGTGGAAAATTAGAGTAAATGGACAAGCCATGCATTCCTTTTTTCTGCAGGCTTTACTCTTGGCCTTCTCTGCGTAAAATGTAAAGAACAGAATTCTATCAAGACCAGTGCTGCTTCAGATTAGATACACACAGTGCTGACACACACGCCTTTAAAATTATTTACAGTTTTCCTCTTCCCATTCAAACCCTTTTCCTGTATTTTTGTGCTGGAAATTTTACTAAAGATAATAGAGCTGGTATCTCAGTGTCGAGAGGATCAAGACATACAGTATAATCAAGAAATAATAGAAAAAGGTATAAGGAGAAGAAAAAAAAATCAATCTTTACATTGATAGTGAAAGGTTTAACCCCAACCTTTTTGAAGCACTAAAATCTAATAAAGGAAAAAGAAAATCTGTGACGGATGTTTTTGTAATCCTGTGTAATCCTTTTCTGACATTAAAAGGATTAAATGTCTGTTTCCTGCAGGCTTTTTTTTTAATCAAGGGCCTGTCTTTGACAATATTTACAAATTTCCCCCTCTGTATTCAACCCCTACTTTTGCATTTAAAAGCTGCAAGATTTGTAGCTGTTTGAAAATCTTTCCGCTATCTCCGACAGGAATTAATATCAATACTAGTTAAATAATCATAATAAATTGTTGTTGTACAGAAATAAATCTGTAATAAAGAGACTGACTCGAACTAGTTCAACCAAATAACACCATCTTTAACTTTGCATGAATATTTTTGTGCAAGTTTGTAAGCGCTGGTTACCAGTTGATGCCTTTAAACAGTCACATTCCTCACAGGATGAACGGAAACTTCAGTCCACGTACTTTTCATCCAGCACCATCATGGAGCTCTCTCTTGTACTTTGAAGATTTTTTATTCCGTGATTACAATGTCTGAACTTGTTTACTCATGTTATTGTTTTGTCCCCTTTCAGTTGGATATTGGATCTTAGCATCTCATGGCCTGTATTATGCTGACAGACATGGACCCACCCACCTCCAGTCCAACAGCACATCACAATGGCCAACTTGACCCATTGGCTGGACTCGAGCTCAAGCAGGACAAGGACACCATTTGCCTCACTCTCCACCTGTACTATCAAGGGAAGGGTGGTGAAGGGGATGAGGTCAACAGTTCAGAAGGAGCCCTCACGTTTCCAGCTGGGGAGTATGTAGCAGAGGAACTATGCATCAGTGCGGCGAAAGCATGTGGTGAGTCACAACTAGATTCTCATGTCTGCCCAAACCATAGACTGTAAATATTAATGGACTTAGCCTGAGTGACGTCACTCATCTGCTACTGCTGGGGGCATTGAAGTCCCATCGATGACTGTCACCATGCTGGAAACACTGTCTCAACCTAACTTTCAGTCAACCTAGCGACAGGCTGAGAGCTGGAGCTGAGGCTGGTTTTAATCCTCTTGACTAACCGTTACACCGCGTCTGCCTGTCAATCACGTCAGCTACGTGTCTTATTGCAGGCTATAAACGTGTTTGTTTCCGCTGTAAAAAACGAAAAAAAAAAAACTGCAGTTTTTTGCACTTCTGCATCGGCTTCATTTTTCAGTCTGCTGCTTGGCTAAAACACACAAAACAAAGGACGTTTATGTAACATCAGTTAAATAGGGGCTTTACATGATGCTAAGAAAAGAAACATGCATTTATATATTATTAGAAAACAGTAACAAACCACTGTCAATCTAAATGGGTCAGCAGGCCAGATAAAAATAGTTTTAAAAAGACTCAAACGTAATGCTTCTTTTGACATGTTTTTTCAGTACACACAAACATTTGCAAATAAAACATACTTAGACACTCACGCACTGTGAACACGTAATCACAATCTTGGAAAGTGTCAAGTTAAATAAAATCATTATTCATATATATTGGTTGTTGCAATGATAGTTTTTTGAATAATCCTAATTGCTTTTCATTTTAAAAGCCTGTCTGAAGTAGGGGTCCCCCAATCTCTTGTCAAATGGAAGAAATGATGCATCAAATGCAGACAGTGAAGCAGAAATCCTAGAAGAACGTATTCGATTTTATGTATGGTGCCATTTTTGTCAAGATTGGATAAGAATAAAAGCCTGGGAAGGGCTGAGTTATGTTTTCAACCAACAACATTTTCCAGTTTCCAGTGTCTTAAAAGGACATGATGCACTCAATGTTTAAAACAATCTGTAGATAAAAGAATTCTTCAAATGCAGATGGCACACAGGGGAAAACTTATTTTGTTTTCATAAATCAACCTTTAACATTTTGACTAAAAATAATCAAAATATGTATCTCTCTCCAAACTAAATAAGGAAACATCCTTTGGAGACTTAAAAATGTCGGCCATTTACAGTTTTTGTCAAGGATAAAGGTATAACAGTAGAGGATTAACTGGATCTGAGGTTTGGGATGGGGCGGTACACTGGGGGCCAAGTGTTGGGATGGGACTTAATTATCTTTTAAAAATATTTGAAAGAATACATTTCCCTTAATCTAGGTGTTTATTTATTATTCCATGTTGTTCTTATTTTTTTGTTTCAACTTTAATCTCCACCTTGTGTTCACTCACAAACTACTTAAACCATTTACCTTGCAGAAAGAGCAGGTACATGACAGGAGAGAATGTCCACTAATCATTTGATCATGGAGAGGGCGGTATTGTCTTGGACTGATAAAAAAAAACAAAAAACATGCATTGTTTGCCTGCCCAAATTAAGTCGTTTGAGGAACTTTAGCATTTAACCTTAAAGGCATTTTGTTCTTCTTTTTTCTTGTTTAATTTGTCTCCTATCCTCCTTTATAGAAAAGCTGGGTCTATTTTTGTTACGTTTATTATTATTATTATTTTAAACAGAAGAGGTGTTCAGCCTGGCTTTATGCCCTCTCTTTCCAGCAAATTCAAATCAGGAAGTTGTCAACTGTTGTGTCTGTTTTTCTTCTGGCCTCAGCTCTATCTCTCTCCAGCACACTCTCTTGCTTCAATCCTTTTGAGTCGATAAGCATTATGGAGAAATCCAGAGTTTCATGGCTGTATCTGACTAAATTGACACAATATAAGACACAAAGTAGCTGTCATGCTCTCTGTGTTGTTCTCCGATGTGCGGGCGTCCGTGCGGACTCACGCACGGACTTGCGTGTGAAAACAATTTTTTTTAAATTTATTTATTGCTGTGTCTGATTAAAATGGCTTAAAATAAGCTGTAAAGTCAGTAAAGTAGCTGTCATGTTCTGTGTTTTTCTCTGATGTGCAGACTTTTCTCTCTCTCTCGTCCGCCTGTTTGTAAACTGAGCACGCTTCATAATAACATAAAGCGTGCCTGTGTTGTATTACGACGTTATGTACAAGAGGTAATTGTGCTTAAGCATGGATAGTCCTGTGTAGTGTGACCGTGTGACCGTGGGCCGCGCCGGCCAGTGGGGGAATGGCGCTGCGGGGGGGCAATCGTGCTTGGGTACAGCATGGTATGGATGGCCAGTGACCGCGCCCTTACCTCTTGTACATAAAGTCGTAAGACAGCACATTCATGGCTTTTTGTTTTTATGAAGCAGGTTCACAAACAGGCGGTCTAGAGAAAAAAATAAAAAAAGGGACGTGTCTTTACTTTGAGTCATTTTAGTCAGATACAGCCAGAACACTCTGGATTTCTTCATGATAAAGGCTGTCAACGCTGTTTACCTGCATGCTTGTGCTAGTGCACGAACTGTACCGTGCCGAAGCACACCTATCCGAAGCGTGCCATGGCCAAGGAAGTGTACAGAGCTTGAGCACGGTACGGAGTGATCACACTGGTCAAACAAACTGGACTTTAGTGGTGAAGCGTGCTTAGGCACGGAACAGATGGCCAGTGTGACCGTGCCCTAAGTGACTTGAGTCCCTGTTCCAGAGTCAAACTCTCTGCAGACAGTAAACAATGATTGTTTTCTCTGTTTCTTTACAGGGATTGCTCCAGTGTACTGCAGCTTGTTCAGCCTGATGAGGGAGAGTGACCGAATATGGTTCCCTCCAAATCACATCTTTAAACTGGACCAGCCAGCCAGTGAGAAGCTGCATTTCAGAATCAGGTAGTTTGAGATATTTGAAGTATAATCTTATTTCCTCGTTTCAGCGTTTCCATGTTTCCATGTTTTGTTTTAGGGTTTAGGTCTTTTCGGATCATCTTTGGTCTTCTTTTTGTGTGCAGATACTATTTTCCTGGCTGGTATAACAGTAGCAATTCAATGTATGCCCACCGCTGTGGCATGACCAAAGGGAGGGAAAGCCCTGTGATGGATGATTGTGTCATGGCTTACCAATTTTTCCAGGTTAGTCTTCATGTCTCACACCTCGTGTAATGATTCTTCTTCCTTATCTGCTGTATGTTTTATTTTATTTTATTGCATTTCGGGATTGGTTGTCATTTGCAAACCTGCATTCTAATAGAACTATTACCAACAGTTTGTACCCCCCATAAACAGATAAGCAGAAATATTGGGTGGTGGGCAATAAAATATGCTTCCCTCTCTGTTTGACTGACTGGTAGTCTGCCTATTATGTCACTCTTTCTGCTGTGTAAGTTGAGAAAACAGGATGTGGGTCAGTGCTAAAAAAACAAAAACAAAGGGGGAAGATGGGTTTGTCAGGGTTCTTTTTACTCTGTGTCTCAGTGTCTGTTAGTGCATATGTCTGTGCAATTTTTTAAATGGTGTCTGTTTTTTTTTCTGTCGCACATGGTTGTGGGATCTTGAAATTGTGCTCTGTTATGCTGTGTTTTTATCTCTGCTGCCACATTGACTCCATGAGTTATGAGTTTCACCACCATAGACTATACAGTCTGTGGTGTCAACAGACTGACCTACTGACTGTTTGTTACAAGCAGCCCCAACAACACTTGTTTATCAGATATTAAATGAAATAAGTTCCACTTTACAAATACAATTTGTTTTTTGTTTTTTTCAAATTTGCTTTCGGGCTTTTACTCCTTCATGTACATGAGACAGTGGTTAGAGTAGGAAACCAGGGAGAGAGCGAATAGAATAACATGTAGGTAAGGAGCCAAGGGTAGGAGCCGTCCACTTCGAGGACTACCAGCACATTCTCTTTGCATGCAAACTTATTGCATGGCCAATCAGTGCCCATTCAATACATTTGTTTTGTTGCAAATTAAATATATACAATACTTACTTTTACTTATTTAAAATAGATGTGATTAATGCTAATTTGGATGAATAGATTGTTAACAGTCTGAAAACCAATAATTACTGCAGTTATATTCCAAACCCTTTGAAGTTATATTTATTCTCACCTTGTATAGTTTAGACATGTGAATTTAGGTCATGTTGTTCTTGGTAAGACATTCATTTTTTCTTCAGACTCTCCCAGTCATTTCTGTATCCTGTTTTCTTTTTTCTCCTCCAGTGGCGCAGTGACTTCCTGAATGGATTGGTTCATATTCCAGTGAGTCATGAAGCCCAGGAGGAATGTCTGGGCATGGCGGTGCTGGACATGATGAGGCTCGCCAAAGAGAGTGGTCAGTCACCAGTGAACATCTGCAGTGATACCAGGTATATCCATATTTGTATACATTATTGAATGTACACATTTGGTCTATATCTGCTTATTACCACCAAGAATCATAAAATAAAATAAACGTTTCTGTAGTGGAAAAGGGGACAGTTCTGTAATAATCCCTAAGTTTCACAGGACAGAGTAGCTGTCTTTAGTATTGAAAAGTGCAGCCCCTCTACTGCAACATTTTTAGATGTTTCACGATGTGGTAGACAGTTCAAGTCATTGAAAACACAAAAGGACTCATATTTCACTCGTGTTTTAGGCTATTTTAGTGGCACATATTTGGTTCAGCTCATGAATTTAAGAGCATTGTAACAGAGTCTTTAGAAAAAAGTTAGCATGGAGATAGATTCATTATTGAAAAGGTGTCAACAGAATCTGATTCAACTCTTATGAACTTGAAGTGAAATGTTATTGACTGATTCTCCTGAGGTGAACCCAGCAGGTACAGCCGGCACGGAGCCTGTATAGTGTTCACTCTTTTAACCTTGCTCCTCCCTCCTCTCTCTGTCTTCTGTTGTTTGTTCCTTATTCCCTCTTCTCTGCCTTCTTCTGAACTATTCTTACTTCACTAATAGCTATAAGTCCTTCCTGCCAAGATGCATGCAAAACCGCATCCGGGAATATAACATCTTGACTCGGAAAAGGATCCGCTACCGCTTCCGCAGATTCATCCAGCAGTTCAGCGAATGCAAAGCAACAGCGTGTAACCTCAAGCTCAAATACCTGATGAGCCTGGAGATGCTGCTGCCCACTCTCTATTCCGAGCACTTCCAAGTCACTGCCCTCTCGGCAGAGGAGGTTACCATCGTCGTCATGGGCAACAAGGGCATCCAGTGGTCAAAAGGGAAAAAGGAGGCGGGGGCAGAGGAGGTGAGGAGAGGAAGATGGCTTCATGTTGCCTCAGTAATGGATTCTGCACAGTGTGATGTCTGTTTTATAACCAATAGATTGAGCTGTATGAGTTGTTTTAAATTGGCTATAACAACAAGAGGGTTTGTGTGTGCATGCTTCCTCATCTCTTAAAAAAGAAAACCACTGTTTTGTTCTTTTTGTGACTGCAGGAGCTGCAGACATACTGTGACTTCCCAGAGGTGATTGACATCAGCATCAAGCAGGCAAACAAGGAAGGATCTGTGGAGAGTCGTGTAGTAACCCTGACCAAACAGGACAACAAGATCCTGGTACAGTAAACACTGGACTCTTCTTCCTGTTAACCAAAAGCTCTGTTCTGCTTTGCTGATATCAGGAATGTTTTAATAATCACATACTTGTTTGTACAAAGTTAAAGGAAGTTATTTGATAAAGTGCATATTGTCATATGTTACAGTAAATTGCATTCATAAATAGATTGAATCCTTGTGATTTACATTGATTAAAAGTTATGAAAAGAAACAAAACATTCCATTTACTTTCTTCCCTCCCTCTCTGTGTCTGACCACAAAGGAACTGGAGTTTCATTCGCTCTCGGAGGCCTTGTCATTCGTGTCATTAGTTGATGGGTATTACAGGCTTGTTGCAGATGCGCATCATTACCTGTGTAAAGAAGTAGCTCCACCCAGACTCCTGCAGTGCATTCAGAGCTACTGCCACGGACCTGTGTCGTGAGTATCACATACATGCAAAGTTAAACATTTTTACATATCTACGCATGTACTTCTAACCACAGAACCTCCACAAACACACATTCTGTGTCTGATCACAGGATGGAGTTCACAATTGGCAAGCTGCGTCGCTCTGGTAACCACCAAGGCCTGTACATCCTCCGCTGCAGCCCCAGGGACTACGACAAGTACTTCATGTCTTTTGTGGTCGGAGTAAGTTGTTAATGTTGGGTCATCATTACTGTGAAGTACACAATCTCTGCCAATTTAAACATGTTACTAAGTCTGCTGTACACTACTGCCTGCATCAAAGTAGACTTCCAGAGTCACTGCCATCGGCTGATACGACAAGGCAACAAGTCCCTTCACAGCATAGTGTTAGTTCAATGTAAGGCTTTAGAATAATAATTGTTCAAATAAAGGTGAAGATGGTCAAAGTGACAGCTGCATCATTACATTGAACTGTTTTTGTACAGTATGTATATGCTAAAACTAAGGTAGTCATAAAAACGTGCATGCAAGACTTCAATGACAATTTTGTCTATTTAAATGACTGAATATAACCCATTATCCTATTTTCAACCACTGAAGGGAGACATGAGGATTGATTCCCTCACATGCTAGAATAGATGAAGATAAATAGAAAAACACATTCACTTATAATCACAATAGAAGCTGCAATAAAAGGAAATCTTGGTGCTCTACATGACATTAAAAGTCTGAGAAGATACAAAGTGCTGAGGTAGCAGGCTCGATTAAATAACACAGCTTACGGCTATCACTAAATGAGATATTTTGTAGCAACAGCGATGAATGGTGTTCTTTTATAGAACCGGGTATTTTGTACTTTTGCCCTGAAGGCAGCAGCTGAAAATAGTGACTCAAAGGATTGCTGCTGACCTGTTGACTGCTTGGTCATGGTGACAAGAGAGCTGGCTTTAGTTTAACTACTGTGGAGAGCTTTGTCTTGCTTTTCACAGTAAGGGGCTCAAACCATGAAA
Source organism: Labrus mixtus (assembly GCF_963584025.1). Classification (NCBI taxonomy): domain Eukaryota; kingdom Metazoa; phylum Chordata; class Actinopteri; order Labriformes; family Labridae; genus Labrus; species Labrus mixtus. The sequence goes on along the minus strand of NC_083628.1, from coordinate 13,355,807 downwards.
CAATGTTTAAAGAAGAGGACACTTTATCAATGATTGGTAAACTCTGCTGGCTGACTTCAGAGTTCCTTAATTTACACAGCAGGAGTCGCTGCTGTGCTGTTTTGTAAATATAGTCCACATGTTCAGTAAAGGTGAAAGACTGGTCTGAGACAGTCTCTGGGTACTTAAAGCAGCTCGCTTGCTCCACCTCCTGTCCGTTTATTGTAAGTGGTTTCAATAGAGGGTTAAGAAGTCTGTTCTTATGACCACTCAGATGCATTTCTTTTGTTGTGTTGACTTTCAACAAGACATGGCTGCTGTGGAACCACTTTGTGAGTTGTGAAACATAGAGTACATTAGAAAGCAGCGCCACTAAAGCCATGTTTGCTTACTTGTGTTAAATTTCTGTATTGAATTCTACTACATGGAATCATTTATTTTGATTTTTGGATTTTTCAGTATGAAGCCATGGTGGACTACAAACACTGTCAGATTGTGAAGACGGAGGCGGGAGAGTACATTCTGAGCGGTGCCAAGAGGAGCTTCGGCTCACTAAGGGAACTTCTGCACTGCTACCAAAAGGAGGCGCTCCGCACTGATGGATACACATTCCAGCTGATCAGGTGCTGTCCCCCCACCTCCAAAGGTCAGTGTTTAGTTACATACATACTCTAGAACGTCGAGTGTACTGCAGCAGATTCATTTTCATCCTTAAATAAGAAATTGAGATTTGTTGTGACGCACAGCGTGACCGTTAGATCTCTGCGGGGATTTGATAGCGTTGATGATGAAAACTGATGACTCATTGATTACTCCAACAGGTTTTCAATGAACAACAAAATGTTTTTTATGCTTATATGCATGATTAAGACCTCTTATTAAACAATTTCATTTAAATAATGAGTAGCTGTTGCAGTTTGACTTAAATTTGATAATTAACAGGGTCACCCATTAATGCGATGACCCTTATTTTACCACAGTCCTTGTCCACCTTTTTGTCTTTCCTCAGATAAATCGAACCTGCTGGTGTTCAGAAACAATCAAGGGGAAGAGGTTCCGCTGTCCCCCTCGCTCCACAAACACAACATCAGCCAGATGGTCTTCCACAAGATCCGAAAAGAGGACCTCGTCATTGTAAGATAACCCTTGTCGTAGATAAGATCTTGCTTTAACATTTCCTCTCTTCTGACATACACAATTTTTGAAGGCTGCATTGTTGTTTTGTATTAGATCTTTTGTAAAAGCTTGCAACAACATCAAGAGACAGTTGTATGCAATTTCTTGCCCTGAACAGATTTTACTTTTAGATTTGATTAAGGTGATACCACAGCTGAATGCTGCAGGTAAAAAGTCCATTATAAATGTGTCTAAATAAACATGTCAACCACTATTTAGATCAGGAACACAGAGTGCAGCGGGGTTGGTAAGGTTGCTACAGTTCTTAAAAAGACATCCTTATTGATCTATCTGTTGTAGTTTGGGGTCGATAGCAGTCCCTGCTGACATGTGTGACCACATTGTTGGCGTACCTGTGAAAGTGTGTCAGCCGTGCTCTATCCAATCCAATCCAATCCACTTTATTTATATAGCACAAGTTTAAACAAACACAAGGTTTCCAAAGTGCTGCACAAGAGAGTAAAATAGAGATAACAAATAAATAAAAATATATAAAAATATGCATGTGTACACATAAAACACATAAAATCAACACTCTACGTGGGGGTAAAAGCCAAAGAAAAGAAGTAGGTTTTAAGAAGAGTTTTAAAACGAGATAGAGAAGAGGCCTGCCTAATGTGCAGCGGCAGCCCATTCCAAAGCCTTGGAGCAGCAATAGCAAAAGCTCGGTCCCCTCTGAGCTTAAGCCTAGCTTTAGGGACTGTCAGGAGCAGCTGGTCAGCTGACCTGAGAGATCGGCTAGGCATGTAGGGGTGCAGCAATTCAGAAAGGTAAGGAGGGGCAAGTCCATTTAAGGCTTTAAAAGAAAATAAAAGAATTTTAAAATGAATCCTAAAATGGACGGGCAGCCAGTGAAGTGAAGCTAAAATAGGTGAGATGTGCTCATACTTGCTTGTGCCAGTTAAAAGACGTGCAGCAGCATTTTGAACCAGTTGAAGACGCGCAATGGAGGACCCACTAACCCCCATATACAGTGCATTACAGTAGTCCAGCCTAGTGGTCACAAAGGCGTGGATTACTGTCTCAAATTGCTGTCTCTGAAGGACTGGTTTAATTTTTGCCAGCTGCCTTAACTGGAAAAAACTAGACTTCACCACAGCTTTAATCTGGCTGTCAAATTTAAGGTCTGAGTCCACTTTTACACCCAGATTGTTCACAACTGGCTTGTGATACTGTGCCAGAGAAACCAGATCAACTTGGGGGAGGGTCACAGAAGTGCCACCAAAGACCATGACTTCTGTCTTGTTTTCATTAAAATTCAGAAAATTTAACGACATCCAAGCTTTAATGTCATGTAAACATTTTTGCAGTGGGTTAGTGGAGTACGAATCAGCCTTTTTGAGGGGGACATAGATCTGGCTGTCATCCGCATAGCAATGAAAAGAAATGCCATGTTTCCTCAGAATAGAGCCAAGTGGTAAAAGATAAAGAGAAAATAAAAGAGGGCCAAGCACAGAGCCCTGTGGTACCCCACATGAAAGAGGAGCAGTGGAGGACACAGAGTCATCAAGGCTGACACAGAAAGTCCGATGTGACAGGTAGGACCTGAACCACTCTAGTGCTGTGCCACTGATGCCCACCCACTGCTCCAAACGAGGACAACACAGTGACCAGAGTCAGTAGCTAAAAAGATGTCATTAAAAACTCTTAAAAGTGCTGATTCTGTGCTGTGCAAAGTTTTAAAACCTGATTGGAAAATCTCTAGAACATTTTGTTGATTTAAAAAGTCCATGAGTTGGGAATACACAATCTTCTCTAAGATTTTAGAGAAGAAAGGCAATTTTGAGATAGGCCTGTAATTTGCCAAAACAGCAGGGTCCAGTCCAGGCTTTTTTAGTAAAGGCTGCACAACTGCATGTTTAAGATTTACAGGGACTACTCCAGTGGACAGACTGCTATTAATAACTGAGAGACAAGATGGCCCAACAGTGGGAAAAACCTCCTTAAATAAACGAGGCGGGACAGTATCATCCGGAGAGCCTGAGGGCTTCAAGTGACCCACAATCTCCTGCACAAAAGACAGGGTCACAGGCTCAAACGTGTCCAGCACAGCAGAGCAGGGGACAAACACTGAAGGATCAGAAGCAGGAGGTGAATTAAGTGCTCTGGCAGATGTGACTTTGTCAATGAAGTGATGAAGAAAGTTCTCACACACAGCAGGGGAGGACTCAATTCCTCTCTGTGGTGTATTCAGAACAGAGTTGATAACTTTAAACAGCACACGAGGCTTATGACAATTTAAAACAACGATATCAGAAAAATATTGTCTTTTAGCCTCTTTCACAGTGGATTGGTAGTGACGCCAGCAGTCCCTCAGTGTCTGAAAAGACACTTGTAATTTGTCCTTTTTCCACTTTCGCTCAGCTTTTCGACAATCCTGTCTGGCAGTGCGGGTTGTTTCGTTCAGCCAGGGCTCTGATTTGGCTTTCTGCTGCCTGGTCTTTAATGGAGCCGCAATGTCTATGGCAGATTGACAGGTGTCGCGAAACCACGCGTTTAGAGCCTCTGTATCCTCATACACAGACTCGGGAAAGACGCAGTTCTGACTAAAAACTGCAGAGAAGTGAGCAGCAGTGGAAGGGTTAAAAACTCGACATCTATCCTCGGTGGCCCCAATCTATTTCTGTCTCACTGTGTTTTTGTGTCATTAGAGTGATTGTAATTGTCTGTCAGGAAAATACATAGATGACAGGTGGGGCGATCCCACCTGTCAGCAGGTTAGAGGCGTGGTTTATCCTGGACTGGTCACCAGTAAATCACAGGGCTGACATACAGGGACAAACAACCAGTCACACTCACACTCATGGGCATTTTAGAGTCACCAATTAACTTAACGAGCGTGTCTTTGGACTGTGGGAGGAAGCTGGAGTCCACGGAGGGAAGCCACGCGTGTACAGGGAGAACTCGACACGGGAACCAACTGCACCACAGTGCAACCCGTTTATACAACACAACGAAAATAAGACGAGCACATAGTGGGGGAACCTGAAGTTGAAAATAATCATCATACCCAGCCAAAAGTCCATTAGACAAGAGAGGGCATCCTCGTTTGCAACAAAGTGGGTTCATCTCTCACTTTTTAGCAGAGGTTGCCCCTTTAAGTCTTTGAGAAAAAGTCATCTTTTCCCTTTTTCATATATTTACTGTTACTATCCCAGACATTCGTTGGGGCTTGGGTTCAGCTTTCTAACATTTCCTTGTAATTGTTTTGATTTTTTGTAAGTAATGAGCTGTACCTTACACTGATACTGTACCAGTCTCTTTTTTCAATAACAACATTCTCACCTATCAAACCAAGATACAGGACCTTTAACATTAGGTATTCATTTCATAACCCCAAATCTCCTTTTGCTTCAGTTGATACTATAAAAGAAAAACAACAGTTTGTGCTTAATGAGTTCAGTGTGTCCAGTCAAGGCTTTATTTGTCTTGTGACTTTTCATTGTGCTACAAAATACAGTATGTAAGCCTTTACTGAGAGCTGCACATTTTTGATTTCATATTTGAATCATAGAACCATGAAGGGGTTTGCCAAACTATTATATCAATTAAATGCTCTTCAGGGAAAGTACTTAGTTGGGTTACACTAAGTGGATGGATTGATAGTGTTGGTCAGTAAATGTTGTCTTTGACTCTGAGAAAGCAAAGAAAATGCACTCCCAACTGTTTTCCAAAGTAGATTATAACACAATAATAAATCTCTCGTTTGTTAGAATGAGAGTTTGGGCCAAGGAACATTCACCAAGATCTTCTGCGGGGTGAAGAAGGAGCTGGGAGACTACGGAGAAATACACCAAATAGACGTCGTTATTAAGATCCTGGACAAGGCTCACCGCAACTATTCAGAGGTTAGTGTGTGAAACACAGATTGAGTGAGTGAGAATGTCAATTCTTATTAAAAAACATTATTTTTTCTTAAACTTTTTTATTACCCTGGTGCCAAACGAGAGGAGAAAGGCTATTAAAATCTCTTGTTTGATTTTCTCCCTTGTAGTCTTTCTATGAAGCAGCCAGCATGATGAGCCAGCACTCGCACAAACACTTACTTCTCAACTATGGCATGTGTGTGTGTGGCGATGACAGTAAGTTTACAACACACGCACACACTTACATACAACTGGAGAGAGATGGTCCACAAGAGTTGATATGGCTATCCTCCCCGGTGGCAGTTAGAAAGGGAAGGTTTAGAATCTAATGCTAGATGAGCAAAGAAAAACATGGAATACAAAAACAAAAACACCCTGGTGGGCTACGTGGGTACCGCAGTTAAAGTCAACAAAGAGTCACAGAAAATCAGCTGCAGTAATCCACAAATTTTAAAATTTTTCTTCCCATTGTAATGTATCTTAAAACAGCTGTCCCCTCATCTCCATTGCAGACATGATGGTGCAGGAGTACGGTAAATTTGGGTCGCTGGACACCTACCTGAAAAAGAATAAAAGCTGTGTTAACATCACCTGGAAGCTGGAAGTGGCTAAGCAGCTAGCCTGGGCAATGCACTATCTGGTGAGAGAAAACGTAGTCAAACTACTTAAAATTTAAGCTTTTTGATTTTTTTTTTTTTAAATTAACTTAAACTTCTGCTCTTTCTGCACACAGGAGAATAAGAACCTCATTCATGGAAATGTTTGTGCTAAGAATGTTCTTTTGATCAGAGAGGAGGATCGGATGACGGGCAGTATGCCCTTCATCAAACTCAGTGACCCGGGTATCAGCATCACCGTGCTGCCTAGAGAAGGTGAGAAACACAGGTGCATGCACTGACCTGATGTGAGAAGACACAGACCTCACACCTCTGTGATGATGATCACCAAGATGGATGTGCTGTATTAATAAATGTGTACCTCCTTTCTGTCCATCTATTCATGCATCTCATTCTCGCTGTGCGTCTTTTTTTCTTTTCTCCGTCCTTCAGTTCTGATGGAGCGTATCCCATGGGTGCCACCTGAGTGCATTGAAAACGTCCAAAACCTGAGTTTAGCCACAGACAAGTGGGGCTTTGGGACCACCCTTTGGGAGATCTGCAGTGGTGGAGACAAACCGCTCAGCACCTTGGACTGCTCCAAGGTCTGAGACACAAACAATAAATGATATGTTTTAGTTACTGACAATAATCTGTTTTAAAGGGATACATGTAAAACATGTTATCATGCTAGCCAGCTGCTAGCTCATACTTCATATTAACTGACAGACATAATGGTAGTATGGGAGTTCTCACCTTTAAAAAAAGAAAAGCAATAAAGCAAAGAATTACAAATCTTTAAATTAATACTAACCCATTCAATTAAAATGAACACATATTTAAAGGTTTTTGAAAAACACATAATTTGTATTTCGAAGACTCTGCTCCAGTACATTTCTAAAACATATTCGATATGCAAACTCTGATTTTCTCCCTGTCCTCTGCAGAAGAACTTGTTCTACGAGGACCGCCATCAGCTGCCTGCTCCTAAATGGACAGAGCTGGCAAATCTTATCAACAGCTGTATGGACTACGAGCCCTCACACCGACCCTCCTTCAGATCAGTGATCAGAGATCTTAACAGCCTCTTCACACCGGGTAAAAAAAGCAGTCACAGTCAGAGTTTCCATGTCCGTCACACAGATGTGAAGATCAGTTATATGAAATGACTTTGCACCTTTTCGTGTTGCAGACTATGAGCTGCTGGTCGAGAGTGACATGGTGCCCAACAGGTCGAGAGGCTCTGGCTTTCCATGGGCCTCAGAGAGCCAGGAGCCGGCCCAGTTTGAGGAGCGCCACCTCATCTTTCTCAAGCAGCTGGGAAAAGTAAGATATGCGCACACTCTATTTGATTTGTATCTAGATAATGTCCTCAGGTGTCCATGATTATGACTCATCACAAGAGGTGTCCCGGACACGAGTTGATCAGGCATGTGAACCACAAACTTATTACAGAGTTTTACAAAAGTGTTAATAAAAATCAGGATGTCCCTCTCCTCTGCTGTCTGGACTGAGCAACAGAATCATAAAACCGAGAGCCAGAATGATGCGTGGCCTTGGCTGGATTAACACAATATCTGTCAAGTTCCAACTGGGCTGTGCAGAAGTGTGGGCGTGTGAATTTCTGCTTAAGGACGTGAACGCCTTCAAAACTGTCAGTTAATCAAGTTTAATTTCTCTGATTATAGCTCTATCCCCTCTCTTCAATGTTTGTCTTTCCCACTCATTGAGCCTGAGCAAATTTGTCTGGGTGTGTTTAAAATCAATCATTAAATATAAGGCTGATGGAATGCTGCAAGAACGATAGCACTCTGGCTTTGTTGCGAAATATAATGATAATGAAAATGGTGAGGGACAAAATCCGCAATATTGTGTTCCTATTGTGCCACAGGAAATAAAGTCATATTACCCCTTTCCCAGATCCCCAAAAAATAATCATACGTATGAGTAAAAACTGTGATTCAGTTGAAACCATTCGTTTTGTTAGAAAATGAAATGTTGTTCATGCATCTTTCGAATCTGTCTTCTCTGTGGCCCTATCCTGCAGGGGAACTTTGGCAGTGTGGAGATGTGCAGATACGACCCTTTGCAGGACAGCACTGGGGAGGTGGTGGCGGTGAAGAAGCTGCAGCACAGTACAGCTGAGCACCTCCGGGACTTTGAGCGGGAAATCGAGATCCTCAAATCCCTCCACCATGAAAACATCGTCCAATACAAAGGAGTCTGCTACAGTGCAGGTATGAGCATTTTGCTCGATATCTACAGTATGTGTGCAACAAAAACGTTTTTATCGCAATAAATAGTGTGCCGTGTAATTTCCTTAATTCTAAAGGAAGATCTAGAGGCATGAAGTGTTTTATTTTGACAGGCTTGTTCAAACAACAAATGTCCCTTTATTTAAGCACCCAGACAGATTTTATTACACATAATAATGTCTTTTCACTTCACAAATTTGCTGCCTAGGGCATCACTGACCATGCCCATGACAGAAATAAATCTTGATTTTCTCAGTAATTCCACCATAAAGAACTCCCCACACACACACACACACACACACACACACACACACACACACACACACACACACACACACACACACACACACACACACACTGCTCCCACGTCATATTACCTCTGCTCAGTATCAGACTTAACTTCTTTATTTCTGCAGGACGAAGGAACTTGCGACTGATCATGGAGTATCTCCCCTACGGCAGCCTCAGAGATTATCTCATCAAACACAAGGACCGCTTTGATTACAAGAAGCTGCTGCACTATGCATCACAGATTTGCAAGGTAATGTAGTAAAGAGGGCGGTGCTGACTCTAAAGACTAATACTACTAATACTATCAGGTTGTGACGTGGATTTATTGTGATATGCAGTATTATTTATGGAAGTATTGGTATGAATACTTATACAATAAAAAAAATATATATATATCAAGTTATTGTCAATTTATTTGTATTTTTCTGCTTTCAAGAGCCAAAGGATAGGGAAGTTGAGTAATTATTTATAAAACATGACTACTTACATAACCATTTGGTTCTTCCTGTGATCATACTTTAGGGAATGGACTACCTAGCAGTAAAGCGATACATCCACAGAGATCTGGCCACTCGAAACATCCTAGTGGAGAGCGAGACGAGGGTGAAAATTGGAGATTTTGGACTAACCAAAATGCTGCCGCAGGACAAAGAGTACTACACAGTGAGAGAGCCTGGGGAGAGCCCGATCTTCTGGTGAGAGAGTCACACTGCGTAACAGTTTGAGAAGTATTTTCATATTTTTGTTGGTTGAACAAGACAAAGAATTACTGTGAAGCTTTTCAGCAGCAGTGCTTTGTGGCTGACATAAAGATCAGATCATGTGATACAAACAGGAAATGTAGATTTAGATTTTCTACATCCACACCAGGTGTGCCTTCTGTTTCTGACATGGCTTTGTATCTGCTTGTTATTTAAAAGAAGTTCTGACTTTAATGCTCATGTTTTGTAAGGATGTGGTGCACTCTATCATCATGTGTTTGTTTGCTGTTTTAAGTTCAGTCATGTTTTTCAGGTATGCGCCGGAATCGCTGACAGAGAGCAAGTTCTCTGTGGCTTCAGATGTTTGGAGTTTTGGTGTTGTCCTCTTTGAACTCTTCACTTACTGCGACAAGAACTGCAGCCCACCAGCGGTACAACACTTACTTTTTTTCGTGTACCTACTTTAGACTTTTTTAATTGCAATTTTTGAGTTTTCTCTCAAGTAAGCCCTCTCCTATTTTAGCCCTGATTGCTTTGTTAACAGTCTGACTAAATGATCTAATTAATCCGGCTTAATTAAAATTAATTAGAAGAAATCAGTTGATTAAGCCCTCAATAACAGGAAACACCTCTTATCATTGGTTTTTTGTTGGTGATAGTGGAAAGTTTTATAGTTTGTTTTAAAGTTTTTTTGGGGGGCCTTTTTGCCTTTATTGGATAAGACAGCTGAAGAGAGACAGGAAGGGTTGGGAGGAGAGAGTAGGGGACGACAGGCAGCAAAGGGCCGAGGTCGCATCCGGACTCACAAGCCGCTGGGACGAGGACCAAAGCCCCTTTACATGGGGCTCTCTTTTTGTTTTGTTTTTTAAACGACTGTCTTTCTTTTTTAGGTGTTTATGAACAAGATGGGAAATGAAAAACAGGGTCAGATGATTGTATACCATCTGATCGACCTGCTCAAACAGGGATACAGACTCCCTGCTCCGGATAACTGTCCAAAGGAGGTCAGTAACTCTTTCTTTAGAAACACATACATGTGGTCCAAAGCTAATTCACTACAGGTTTGTGAAGTAAAATAAATCCTCAGCCTTATTTAACAAATGTGCAAGTGTACCAAATGAAGTTCAAATGAGGCTACCATAATCAGAGCATTGTTATAGTACAGGGGTCAAAATAAACAAAGGCACAGTTTCACATTGAATTCCATTCTACTCAAGAGAGGGAGCAAATCATGATTTACTTTTGATGGCAAAGTAAATGAGCGTATTACATTTTGTGTGAAGGTCAACTTTGGCTAACTTAGACTGCAGAAAAGACGCTTTTTCACTGACCTGCCAACATTCATCACAAAATACCTTTTGTCCCAGAAGCCAGAAGAATGATTAGTCAACTACATATACGCTTGTGTTGCCATGCTTTTAAAGTACTAACAAGCTAAAGACGAATCAGGAGAATAATAATAAAGGACTACTGATTGGGAGAAAATAAAGGATAACGCAGAAAAGGACATCTTGTCAAATCTAGTAGAGCACAAATAGAGCACCCTGAAATTGTAAAAAATAATATCTCAAAACATCAACTAAAATACCATGCCTACGTGTAACACAGCATTTGTTTTTTCTTCTTTCGATGCTTCTTTCAGATTAACAACATGATGACAGAGTGCTGGAACAGTGAACCCAGTCTGCGCCCGACTTTTAAGACATTAACCGACAGTGTGGAGACTGTACGAGAAAGCATGAGCGACATTGATCCCTGAAACTTTGACCTTGAGGGGCTGACGTCCAGGGGTCCGTCCTCAGATAACAACAGAACAATGAATATCTTTACAAAGTCTGATTTTGCTGCTCTCAGTTGTGGGATGTACATTGTTTTTGTGTGTGTGTGTGCTACATCAGTCTAAAATGCATTGATATTGAAACAAGGATGATTATGGAAATACTAAGCATCCATACATTTTATTCACTCCAATTTCCTGTGATAACGAGAAATTCTGAGTTGTTTTCTTTACAAATGTACCCCATTAGTGTAGGCAATAGCAATCCGTTATAATGGGACAAATGAGTGTGCTATATCGAGATCAAGAAGTTGAGATCCTGAGAAAACAGCCAGTGGTGATTTCTACTTTCTTTCTCTGCAGTTTACCCTTTTTTTTTATTTACTGGCACATTCAATATACAAATGATCTACCGTAATTAGTTTGTACACTACATCTGAGATAGTTTCTCCTGAAACCTTTAAGAACATTATATCATTATAATTTGTTGTGTGTTATTGTACATAATGTGTTTCAAAATGAACTGGATGGCAGTCATTAACCAGAAAATGAGTTCCTTTTATAAGAACATATGATCCACTCTGCTTTGATGAACATGTGCTGAATGTTTGAGTGTCAAGGTCATACTGGTTCAAAAATGAATGTAAGCCAGTTCATGGTTTTGTCCCTTTATTGTTGTAAAATAAGAAATGTATTTTGTAACCAGTGTGGCCTCATGGGTCAGAATGTTAGCCGTCTCAGTGTTCACCTGAAGTGAACATAACGGCACTGCTCAAGTGAAAGGAAACCTCTGAGGAGAACTGAGCAGGACACCTTCTGGTCCTCTTTTCTTGGCATTTTAAAGACTGAATAAAAGGCGCCACACCCATCACAAGAGGATCCACTGAACTTTTTCATTTTTGTAACTTACCAAGGACTACATATTTGAATCATTTCAACAATAACTCCTCAGGCATCAGTGAGAAATAAGCATCTTGTCATTCTTGTTTTTGAGGAACCAGCTCTGAAAATGATGTTGCCTTCTTTTTACTAAGTAACCTGTATATCATTTGTAAATACACCATGGAGTTTTTAAAAGTGTTTTTTTTTACAAGATCTATACTATGTGCAAACAGACTGGTAATGGGAAGAGTGTTATTGTTTAGTACAGTACTGAAGGTGGAGATATGGTAACAAAGGGAAATGTTTTTTTTTATACTGCTTTAGTTTTTTTCTACATCATTTAAACCTTTAATGACTTCTGCTCTTGTCCTTCCTTTCCCCTGGGTTCATTTAAAGATGTATGCAGTTTGTTTACAAAGGAGTGTGTGTGTGTGTGTTGGTTGCATCACATTGTCAGCAATAAATGTAACAGTGGGTGTTTAAATATGTAGATCTTTATCGACACCACACTAATGAGAGGAAACTCAAGAAACACAAGAAAAACAAATTGGCCAGCTTGTTTTATGTCAATAAAGTCAGGTTGTATGTAGACATCAATAAATGTAATGATTGCCTTACTGCATAGCAAGGAATGAGTCACTGCACTTAACGTGTCACATGAACAATCGTGGCTGAATCGCATGCTTACCTCTGAGCTTTACATATATGATGATCAGGCCAGTCTACCACGGAGTATAATACTTTAATGTGTAAAAAGATTTCAGTTTTGAAGGAGGAGAATTTCATTTGTGCAGCACAGCTTTGGTGTAAGAGGTTAATGTATATCTGAGATGTCAGAGAAAATACAATAAAATCCCTTTTTTTTTCCTTCAAAGTCCTCAGGGTACTAAATGATAACGCGGTGAACAAAGAGCAGTAATATGTTCACAGCAGCCTCAATGACATTATTGTGTGATATCGCCCGGTGCGAGTATGGACGTTGTTTGTTCTGCAGGAACGGACATGGACGCACCAAATCCTTTTTCAAAAACAGAAACATGAAACATAATACCACACACATTTTAATTTTGAACAAAGTATTTCAAATTAAACTCAATGATCAAAAGCAGACATACAGAACATGATCTCTTTTTTTTTTTAAAACAAAATATCAAACAAGTGAAGAATAAAAAGAAAATATGACAAGATATATGCAGTAAGACATGAGTAGCATTAGGTAACTACAGCCTTTTAAACAGCACATGTGAACTTGCTCTACATCTTTAACCCCGTACATCTTCCCACTACTGTCCATTGCTGCCCATCACACCAACCTCTCCTCCCCCCAGACCCCGTCTCAGCACAAGCGTCCAATATCATTTTTGGTACAGCCCTGGTTGCAGCACTTCCCTGCGACACCCAGAGAAAAGTTCCTCTTCCTCCTGCTCGATATGGGCAAGTCGACTTGGTCGGCTGGGTACCCCTCTTGCACGTTCAAAACTGTGGACGGCCGAGGCATCTCTGGGTCTCTCAGAGAATGCTGTCTGGCTCCTAGGAGAGCCACAAGGTCTGCCAGGGAGTACGAGGAGCGAAAAGCAGAGCGGTCGTCGGGTGTAAGCTCTGTGCCGAGTTGCCAGGTTTCTTGACTGTCCTCCGCTGCAACGTCACTGAGGGATTTCCACTGGAAGGGATCTGGAGAAAGTAAGACAATGGATAAATAAGAGTCCAAAATAAACAAAACAGGATGTCAAATGTGCATTATGTATACATAGACATAATGAATGGTAATTTCCTACAGAAATATTTTCATTAGTAATACACACATGAGCTGACCATGGTGCTGAAATATGAGGCTCGGTCAAGCAGTTGTCTGATAAAACGGGAGGGGGGAGGGGAATTAACACTGTAGCTGCCTGATGTTTAAATGTGAAGTGCAGTAGTATTAACTCACCTAAGTCGCCCTCTGTGGATCGTTTCCAGCGGGAGCCTCCGCAGGTGAAAATGACTGCTCTGATGAACTCTCTCCCGCACAGTTTCACACCGTAGTCCCTCGGGAGGATCAGCCTGCTCATCATGTCCGCCTTCACACAGTTGCACATGCCGCTGACAAACACCACAGCCATGGCAAGAGTCAGTCTCCACAGCATTTTGCAAAAATGCCTTTTATTTTTTTACTTATTTGTTTTAAAGGAGGGTCAGCTAAGCTCCACCTTGGATCTTATCAGTGCCTTAAATCCTGCTCTTTCTTTCTTTGTTCCCTCTGTTAGGAGAGTTTTTCTTTCTTTCAGCCTGTTGAATGTTGAAGTTGTAAAAAGGAGCTTCTCTGTGTCTGTCCTTGTTGCAGAGCAGACTTTGGTTTCCTCGTCTTGTACCCTTTCTAGTCTTAGTCACTACTTCACTCATCAACTTATGTGTTCGATCCCAGCCGTCACTGACCCTCCCTCCCTCCCTCCCCATTTTTTCTCCTCACACACACGTCATTTAGATTGATGACAATGACGTATGTCATGTTATTTCTCTATTGTAGTAATGTAAGGGGACGTGTTTACGTATTATTCAATCAAACTATTGGAAGGATGTTATGACATTTTGTGCGCTTTGAAGAATAGAAATTAAGGCGGTTCAGGCACTAAAAAGAAACATGCTGCTACTTTATGTAAAAGATGAGTCAAGGAGGAGGAAGCCTCTGTGATATTTGTTTTATTTATTGGATTTTACATTTTTATGTATCATCCATGATGTCAAACATGACTTAAAACGATGGTAAATATACTTTATATGTATAAATATCAGCACCTCAGAATATTTTACATTCACCCATCACAACGCTGACAAAAAAATATAAAAGTTAGACGTTCACCGATGAAAACGAGAGCGTTGGCAATAAGATTCTTTACACTCAAATTCAACTTTACAAATGTGCTTTTTTTACTTAGGAATACCAAACATTTTGTGATACATTTTAGGGGTAGTGGTCTTCTGCTTTCTGGAGACATGTTTGCAATGCATCATCAAAAGTCCATTCACTTTTATTTGTGATACTAAGATTGGATCACCCGGCTGCTGTTGAGATTATCCAGTGAGTTTAAGCAAACCAGCTTAAAGTGTGAACATTACATTTTAATGAGACAGATGATGGGAAACTTTACACAATTCAGATTTTCATGTTACTTTGGTGCCTGCCTGCAGTGCCAGTTGGCAACATTAGTTCAAAGTGCAAAAACTTCAGTCATATGGTTTAATTAAGATGGGAATATTGACTGTTTACTGTAAGTGTGTTTTGAGTCTCTCAGCCCTCTAGAGGTCAAATATATCCTCCCTAGTTTTAAACTGAAGGCATGTTTCACGCAGGGTTCAAGTTGTTGAGACTTATGCTGTATTCTAAATCCAGACAGTGAGCAAGCTAAAACCATTCTTAAGTTTGCGAAAGACTCTATATATGATCAGGAGCTGCACACAGAAAGAAAACAAAATGTTGGTAGTAAAAAAATAAGAAAGGGGAAAATCTTAGGAACACTTTTCATTTCTTTGTGTCAGGTTTGATCGATAGATGCTTCAGTTTGACTGAAATTTAACATCACACATATTGTAGCTTGCCTAGCAAGGTATGGTGATATTTTTGTTATGACTGGTTTACTATGACAACATGCATGTAGTACATAGTGAATAGATTTAGTATGAAGTCTGGATGAGGGATACTTCTTAAGCCTGAGTCAGTGATGTTATGAAGGCTACATTTAACTGATGGAAATATCTGGGTCACAGGTTTGTTTTCATGATACACTGCAGTATTGACAGTGGGTTGCTAACTAATATTTGGATTTGGATTGCTATTCTGCATCAATCATTCTGCTCTTTCAAATACTGAGAACAGAAGTTCAGTGCTGAAAAGAAAAGGCCAATGATGCAGCTGGACAATAAGAAACAGAACACAATCTTTATATTTGATCCATTCTATCCATGATAAAGTATTAGTGCAAACCATGGACTCCATGTAGTTCAAAACAAGGCAGTTGATTTTTGATGTTTTTCATGATTAAGCAGAAGAAGAACGGGTGAAGGCATCCACTGGACAATTATGATTTTGTCTTTCAGGTCATTTTTCCAAGAAGGCGGCGAGGCTGCTTTTTGCGCGGCGAGCCTTCTCTATGCTATCGAAAGTAGGAGTCCCGTGAGGAAGGTCCAGGCGGTTGTGTTCAGACATCATGATACTCTCAGCTTCCCCTGAAGGTGCAATGAGCGGGGGGGTGGAAAAAATCAATGTGTTGTGTTGTGTCAACAATGTGTCTAAAAAAACAACTATTTTCATCCTTTACTTCACATACAGCGGGGTTGTGTTATTTTAATCTGTTTATCTTGTTGTGGCTTGTTAACATCAAATATTGGGTTTGTGACTTTCCAGATGAGCACTACTGGCAGAGGAAACAAAGGAGGTTTAGGAATGTGGGTGAGTGTGAGTGTAGTTATTTGATTGTAGTTTTTTTTAGTTTAGAGTCTGAAAAAATCTGGAGAATAATTGGGTGTAAATATGGCTTAGTTAAACCAAAAAAACCTTTGTCATGTCACACAGTCAAGAGTGCTGAGAAACACAATATTAAAACATAAATACCACAACAAGGAAAGCTAGAAAAAAAACATTTGTAGTTTTTTGTGGTTATTTGGTCACTGACGGACACACAGGAGAGTGACAAGGGAAGACTTGGTCTACTTGTATGTAGTTTTAGTATAAACAGTAGGTGCTTAAGTAGGTGAGTTAATGATAAAAACACTGTGTATAATGTGTTTATGTACTGCAAACACAGAGCTGATTATTTCTAGCCAAGTTGAAAGCTTGATGAGGATAACAGAGATAACAGCATTATCATCTTACCTCTCATACGATAAATAAGATTCCCATAGGCGCTGTCCATCTGGAAGGCAAGTACGAAGCCCAGAGGAATGATGGGAGCCAATAGGGCGGGTTTCTTTCTTTTAATGGCACTGGAAAAAAATCATCAGGACAAAATGTGATTAAAACTAAAAACATATGCCTTCACTTTGATTGCTGAATCTGGGCCACCTGCTTCGAGGACCAGAGACTCTGTTCATGGGACGTGTGATAAAACGGCTAGAGCAGGCCATCCGACAGCCCTATACCTCGTGTTTAAATTTAATACAATATCCGTTATTTTAACAACACATAGGATCAAAAAGTACAAAAGCTTTAGAGTATTTGTGCTTTTAAGACATTCAGACAGTGTGTCGGAGTTTTTCTGCAGATCTGGGGATTAAATAAAAGATATTACCCAATATCGGGTGACTGGGACTTCTATAGTTTTAAGTTTCAAATTCTGGTTTCCTGACAACCGACATGATTACTTAATGTGATTAGTAATAGATCTGTGGGACACGTTGTTGGAGATAAAATAACTGTTAAAGCAGGTGTTGCAAACCAAACTTACCCTGCAGTGAGTCCAACTGTAGCCACCGTAAAGAAAGTGCCAAAGTATTTTAGAAACTCTCTTGACCAGGCGACCTGCATGGCCATCTGTCTCTCTCTCATCTGGTTCTGCATCAGCATCTGACGCTCCATCTACACACAGATACAGACATGCACACGCACACACGCACACACGCACACACACACACACACACACACACACACACACACACACACACACACACACACACACACACACACACACACACACACACACACACACACACACACACACACACAAACAGGAGAGAGGACACAGTGGATATCATCAGGCATGACAAACCTTGACGACCAAAAATGTGGATATTATTATTATATTTTTACTGCATATTACTTCAAAGAAAAGTGTCTACATATTTTGTTTACTTTATATATAAAGATCTTAACCATTTCAATCCCAAAATATGAATATAAGCTTTCAAATGTGTGCAGAGGAATTAGGAATTCAAACTGTAACTTTTTAATATGAAACAATCAATAGAAATCATTTCAATAAATTTGAGTAAGAAAAAATATGAGATGACCCTGATGAAGGTCACACATATATATATCTATATATATATATAGATATATATAAACACATTTATTGCAATGATTGCTCAAATGCACAAGATTACTCAACTGGAAAGTAACCGCACATGTACGAGCTTCACCGCTGGACACATTGAACACAAACAATGCTTGTTGTAATCCTTATAGCACACTCTGCTGGTAAAAGAGAACTGCTAGTTTAAAACAATGATACTGAAATGAAAGGCTATTTGACTGGTGAATAAATGTAGTTATATCGGCTTATATCTGTGAAAAGATTAGCCGATACCGATAGTATATCGTAATCGGAGGGAGGGAGGGAGGGTCGTGTGACGGCTGGGATCGAACACATAAGTTGATGAGTGAAGTAGTGACTAAGACTATAGAGGGTACAAGACGAGGAAACCAAAGTCTGCTCTGCAACAAGGACAGACACAGAGAAGCTCCTTTTTACAACTTCAACATTCAACAGGCTGAAAGAAAGAAGAACTCTCCTAACAGAGGGAACAAAAAAAGAAAGAGCCTGGATAAGCTGATATCGGCTGGCTGATTAATCGGTCGGGCTCTAGTATCTTCAAGTTAAACAACCAGAGAGGACCAACAAGTTTAAATTGTAGGGTATACAGTTTGACACAGCTTGGACACAATAATGATAAAGAAAATCTAACGGAGAACATGTTTTTAATATTTGATATGCTTATGGAACAAGTTTATATCTGAAAATGGTGTTTCAACCCGAAGTATACACAAATATCCCAAAGCTCCAGTTGAAAACTTAATAAGTCAGTTTACATTATTCCAGTTAACAGTACATTCTCAACAGGTCTAATGCATAGGTCTGGGGAGAGTCAAATCTGACAATGTCATGCAATTAAAATGACAGCAAGTGTAAACAGACGGACAGACAGTGAGATGGAACAAGAGAGGGTCAGAGGAACCACAAGGCGTCCATGCTGATTAGTCTTTTTGTCTGCTGTTTCCTGTCTGACGCTCACTCACATGCACAGAAAACACGTGCTTCCATTGAGCTGACTGAGTGACATTCTCATTTAAAAGCCTTTATTCTCACTAAATGAACGTGTCAAAGATGAGCTTTTATTGCCACTTAACAGGAAAGTGGTGCTACCCAACTGATGATGCAATCCTTAATAAAAAAAGGTCCGCAGCACCAAATAAGTGACTCCATTATAAAAAAAAATTATTACATGTCAGAGGCAAACATTTTGATTTTTGATTTTTATTCTGTCCAGGGTCACGAACAATAATGAACACTGCGTCGAGCTGAGGCTAAAGTGAGACGAATGGCCACTTCAATGTCTGTATTGAAAACCAGTGAATGAGTTCTGGCAAACTGAAATTGTCAAGATTTTTTTTTTATAAAAAAGTTTCAATACCAAGTGTTGTAAAACAATACAATCTCAGATATTTTAATAATTGGTAGTAGTGAAAACTTATATTTTAACCACGAGCTGCTGTGAGAGAGAGAGAGAGAGAGAGAGAGAACACTGTCTAAAATGCACAAATATGTTTGCAACGTTCAATACCAAAGTGTTTCTTACATTTTTATGTGATTTCGTGTGAGCTTGCAATTTTTGTTACTTAAAACAAAAAAAATACCCATTATTAGCCCAGGACTTCTATTATTGTTGCCGTGGTATCGAAGTAGGTATTATTATTTTTTAGAGTTTTACTAGTATCATATATATGTTTAAATTCTGGTATAGTGCCCTATACGCCAAACCTCTACATAACTCACCACAGTAGTTGCAAGTATTTCACTTTAACTATAAATAACTGTACAGTGCATTTTACAACATGCTCAGATACCATGTTTGGCTACTGACTGATTCCTGATACCTAGTCTTTGGTACTGGCATATTAAAAGTTCCCCTCATAGTGTATATCAGTATGATATATAGAGACTGTACATGATCTTTTAACAGTTGTCCTCTCATAAATATGTATGCTCTTTAAATGATTCTATTCTTAAGCCTGGCTCTGTTCACAGAGAGAATCATAAACCAAAAACAAGCAGCGCTAGCATTAGCAGTAGCCCCTCCTTAAGACCTTTGTTCTCTGACAGAGAAACCTCCATTATTAACATGAAGCCCACTCCATTATTTTGTGTTTTGATAGTTTAAATGATTTGAACTTTAAAATATATTCAAAAGAATCTGACTTATTTCACGTGGCAGGAAAAGAGGTGTTGCGGACATATAGTTAGCATTGACCAAAATTACATTAAAGGCAGGGTTGGTCGTTTCTGAAAACTAGCAAGATTTTGAAAGCAGCATTCCTTCAGTGCTGCGTCTACACACCCACCCACTCCCCTCTGTGCTCCCCCAAAAGCCACGCCCCTCACTTACAGTTTCTTTGTTCCTTTTACAGAGCACATGAATTATTAATTTCTGTCAGGAAAGACAATTTCAGCCAAAATCTTTAAAAGTGTATCTGAAGAAAATGACCAACCCTGCCTTTGAAGGAGCCCACCACGTCTTTAATGCTTTATAGTTTATATAAGACAAGTTCTTCATGCTGCTGTGACCAGTAGTTAGGGGTGGGAGCCAATACAGTAATTTATTGCCATTTAAGCTGCTGTTTGAACAAGAAGACACAGGATGATTTCTTTGGTGGGGAATCAAATATATTATATTAGCAGATCAATCGATGCATGTTCATTTGAAGCAGCATCAGAGGCTTATGATCATCTGCACCTACAGTGTATACACTTTATGTAACGGCAAGAATTAGAAAGACATTTTGATGTGAGCCTGGCAGCAACTCTGCAAAACATCTGCCTTTAAATAATTCATTTTCCACATGTAAGCGTGTAGAGAGCACGGAATGAAGAGAGATTTCACTGATAGGCTGTTTGGTACGGGAGCCTGAATGAGTCATAATTCATTTACTTTGTTTAATAAGGGAGTTGGCTTCAGTCTGGCCAACTCCCAACACTAAATGTGTTTAAGTTGATATCAGAACAAAATGGGAACATGGATGATGAGTCCGCCCTCCCACAACGCCTGACAGTATGACGCGTTAGTTTCCAGACAGCAGCTGTTTGGTGACAGAAAAGTGGCCATTATCGATGAGACTCAGGAGAGATAATGTTCACCAGCAACCACAAATTGTATTTCAGCAATCAACAGCGATTAGTTTAATTTGATGATTTTTGCGCCATCCATCTAAATGTTTATTTTTCCTGATGTCCCAGTTTGCAGCACGTTTGTAGAGTTTATTTTGCTCCACTGATCCTCCTCACTTTGATAAAATGGTAACTTGTCTCACTGTCTTGTCCGTTACACACGGTCCCCAGCTTGAAAAAGTCATAATTTATATAAAACTGTACAGAACTCTTTAATTGTGCTATATATTTGTTTGTTTGCAAAGAATCTTACTAAAGGTCAGCTGGTAAAATCTAAAACCAGAAAGAGTTAGAGCAGTAATCAAATAGCTATTGTGGATAATAACACAAGACACATCATGTGGGGCTCTTTGATGACTCAATCCTTGGCTTTCAATAAAGTTCCGACGTAGAGGAAAATAATGAGGAGACTGGCTCAGCCGGGGTTTAACAGTAATCACCTGGCTCTGAAGTCGACGGCTGTTAAAAAGAACAGTAAATGGCACTTGTACTAACAAAGCAATCAACCTTTAATTCTGACCAAACCTGTTTTTAAGGCGTGCTGTGATACTTGTTGGGGTTCAAACGGAAGAATGATTTTTGTTTATTCATACAGTTTTCAAAAGTATAACGCACATCTATATACAATGAGTTTGTTGTACTGTATGTTTTTATGAAAGTGGTTTAAGAGCTGAACGTCTCAGCTTTACTTCATCAGATTCAGTTACATTATGAATCTATTTGACATTGAGTTACATACAGGTTGCTACATTCAATGACTTCCCTCTTCACATTACACTTCTTATATCCAGATTTATCTTTAATGTTTCTTATTATGAGTTCATTTAATATCTTCAGATTTTTGCCAAAAACACTTCATGATGTCACAGTTGGACCTGGGAATATCTTACACATGTTGCCCCTGAATTTAATGGACTTAACATTTAATTACATTTTTATTGAAAATAAACCAAACGTATAAAAAGCAGAGGTAGTTTCAGTCTTATTCTACCTTTAATGTCTTTCAAATAAAATATGCACCTTCTAAGAAATCCCTTTTTTTTTACAAAACTAGGTTACACCAATAAAGAGAAGGCATCTGTAGTTATCACCTAATCATAACAGGTTCTGTATTCTCTAAGTCGATATTTTTACTCTGTCATGAAACTTTAGGATGCCTTACTGTAACTGTGCTGACTCTAACTGTGGACATTTTTCAGGAAGAAGAAATCAATACACTCCCTTAAGAAGTGTTTCTCATGCTCATACTAAAGTCGACAAAGAAAACACGAGAGGAAACAACGGTGTTTGTTCTCTAAATGTGGGGTCAGCTGAGCTTAATTAGAGAACAAAAGCACACTCAAAGTTAGACCGCCAATAAAAAGCAGCAGGTGTTGTTAATGAGTCAAAGATTTAAACACGTTCCGAATAGACTCTCACCCCGGGTCTTCAGGGGGAAATTATTCATTCATGTATCGAGCAGATACGTCCTCAGGGAAATGTTTAATGAGGGGTTTCTAGTGACACAGTCAGAGGAAGAGAGAGATGTCACCTCTTGTGATGTCATCCCTGCTCTCATGTGAAACAGGAAGCACACCAGATATACTTCATGTTTGGTTTCAATAAAGTGAAAATATAAAAATTACCTGCTTCCTTTAAGGGAAAACAACAGTAACCCTAACATGAAATAAGTCTCTTTAAGAGAATGTGTTGAACAATGCAGTGAGATTTTTTTTTAAAGTTTTGAAAATTCCAGGTTTAATGCAGACATCCTTACATTTCTTTCTGTATTTAACCAAATGTCCAAAACTTCGAGATATTCAGTGCAGTGACAGATGACAAGAAAATCAGCAGATCCTTTCATGTCAGAGCCTGGAACATCAAAAATATCTGCAAGTTTTCTCAATTATTTTATCCGTTTTTTGGTTGTTTTTTTTTTCAAATATCGAAAGAGCTGCAGTTAAATTTCCCATCCATCATTAAAACACTGACTTTCTGTTTTGCTCTAGCTTTGTAGCTGTAGCCTTAACAGCCTTCTCTGTTCCCTTTCTAACGTTCTCTCTTCAGAATCTTCTAACTGATTATTTTTCATATTTCATGGGGATGGGGGATATCTTTACTGAGCGCTTTTCCTTTGACTGGGCACAGGTATCTTGTATTAATTCAAATACCTTTTTTTTACTCATTTAATTGTAAACCACTTTGGATCTTTTGTTAAAAAATGCTACAAATGCAGTAATTACTGGTGCTATTCATATTCTCATTATTATTAGAATTTTTATGTGATAAATGAAACAAATAACAGCATCCTTAGCAGCAGTAATGCAGTAAACACAGACTTGAGTTTTCTTTTCTGTCTTTCTTTTTTTATTAAAATTAACATTTTTTTAAAATATTTTTATTATTTCATGTTGAGGGGAGATTGACAATTTAATAAAGTCATATAGTATTTGATCAATTACAAAAAATGAGAATCAAAAGAAAGAAAAAAGATGGTTGAGCATGATACAGTAATTAATAACCTGGAAAAAGAAAAGCTGACATGCACAACTCATACAGGGACTTAAGTTTTAAATATGCGACAATCCTCCTGGAGATTCAACTCAGCTTTCCAGATCACCCCAATAATAAACACCAATCATAAACTCTGCCAACAGATGCTCTCCACCATCCGGAAACCGAACACTCTCTCTGTTGCACCCCACCTACCACTCCCCTTTTATCAAAGCCTCAGACAAGTTGCTGCATCTGCTACTTCAGCACACTCACAGTCAACAACAGGAACAAACTCATCAAATCCACAAACACACACATCTACCAAATCCACTTCTAACTGCACGGCTGTGAACACAAACACATTGAACATCCAAATCACTAAATGTGGACTCAATCAGAGGCTCTTTTTTTGGTATGTTATTGCCAGACAAATGCCAAACATTTTTAGTACTAAAAAGTTTTGTGCTAATTGAAATTAAATTTCTACCTAAATTATACAAACATGATTCTTCTTACTCTTTCTGATCTAGAATTTTTAATCAGTTGTTGTAAAGCACACATTTCAGTCGGTACCCTCATTGACATAAATAACGGTGCTCTGATAGAACGACTGGTGTTGCTGTCAATTACAGAGCTTTAAAGAAAGAAAACCAGAATTGTCCAAAATTTTTATCAGCAGGTCAGTCAATGAAAAAATCTGAAATCAGTCAGCCAGATATTGCAATCGGTGCATCTCTGGCAAAAACACTGACCTGTAACATTCTGTGTAGGTTGCAAATTATTTCTGAGATTTGTATTGCTCAGGAGCCAATGTGTTTTAATATCTGTAAGTTGTTTATTATTTTAAACTTTTATGGTCTATTTACACCTTTTTTTCATACCAGTTTTTGATGGAACGAGTTACTTATAAAACTGACAAAGCAATATAGGGTTAAATGAAGCTCTGTGTGTACTTTTAAAGTAGACAACATCATGTTTCTGTAGAAACATCACGAGGGATGACAAATAGATCTGGAGGCAAGCTTGGACAAGCAGCGGAAGACTGCACAATTAAAATTGAGAGTGTGACTAGAAAATGCAGCAAAGAAAAAGTGAAAGAAAGAAATGAGCCACGGCGAGTCCTTCCTGAAAGTGAGAAAGTGAGAGAGGAGCTGAAACGTAGGTGGGAAAGTCACTGACCTTTTATAAAAGCTACCAGAGCAGGACAATACATGGTGAAATGATACACACAAATCATCACGGTCTACATACTGAGCAAAGGGAATGAAGGAGATGTAACAAAAATGTAGGAGGAGGGGGGAACCTACAATACCAAACACAGTTTTAGTTCTTCAGCATTACTTCTTAACCATTTTGTTTTTTTATCTTGGTGCACTTATCTTCAAAATATATCTTCAGATTACACTCTGAAGGTATTCTAAATACAAAATCCTGACCTTTCAATATGATATTAATGGATTAATGGGTTAATGGATTGAAACAATCTGTAATTATTTCATGTCCAATTAGATTATGGGGTTCCTCAGGGTACCATTCTTGGTCCCTTTAATTTGTCCACCTGATCCCAGTGCTTTAGCCATTTAACTTTCCGCTCTGTATAAGACTTGTAGTGAACAAAAGCATGAAGTGGAAAATGTTATTGTCCTTCATTTTTATATTAGTAAATCATGCCCATGGTTTAGTATTAAAAATATACGTCACTCCTACATACCAAGAAAGTTGTTAATGCATTTATAACCTCTTGCTTCAATCATAACAAGAATTAACTGTGAGCAGATTTCGCAATTACTTATTACAAACAAGGCATTATATGATAGGCACCCCAATGCAGACTCGCCAACGCATCCAAGGGTTTCTAACATCTCAAATTTGGTGATTTGTTTAAGCTGTTCTCGAAGTGTAACTTAAAACTACAGGATTTTCCCGTTGTAATTGTTTCTAGACAAAAAGACCTTATTGCTTTCTTAATCTGTACAGTCACTGTCTTAATCAGTCACTTTCTTAATCTGTCATGTAAATGGTGTGTACAAAAGTAAGAAACTTTAACCATCTTTATTGTTGTATATTTTACTGTGTCGAGTTTTTATTTTTCAAACTATATCTGATGAGCCACTGTTTTTTGAATTACCCTATGTTCAAATGTACTGCTATGGGTTTTCTGAAAATGTGTGTACTCTTTATATTACATTTCTTTTGGAAAAGTACAAAATTAAGTCCTTCTATAATGTATTGTTTGCTTTATTTTCAATTCTCTCAGCAGTCAAAATCAAATATTAGAAGACAAACCATTTAAGGTGTGTGTGTGGGGGGAGGGGCAACCATATTCTAAGCAGACATAACAGTCGTCCATACGAACACCTCAAAACATGAGTAATACAAATAAACCCAAGAATATGGATGTATTTGTATGCCTCATGAACATTTGCAAGAAATGTTTAATATGTACTCTGAGGTTCACACACCACATCCAAAGACTTTATTAGTGATCAACAAGCTATGAGTGATGGGACAGACAACACAGACAAGAAGTCATCTTTGGAATCCCCGTGCATGATTGAATTCCCCACCAGTACTCTGGCTTCCTCCCAATGTCCAAAGAAATTATCATTAGGTAAATTGGTGACTCTATAATAGCCTGTGCGTGTGAGCTTGAGTGTTTGTCTATCTCTACATGTCAGCCCTGAGATTGACTGATGACCTGTCCAGGGTGTACCCCGCCTCTCGTCCAATGACAGCTGAGATCTTATCCAGCCCCCTGCGACCCCAAACGGGACAAGCGGTGTAGATAATGGATGTTAACCTGCTTTAATATTTCTGATTTGTTGATTGATGTAGTATTTGTTTATTGTCTGTCTTTGGTCTCTGTCTGGAACGTTTTTTATGCTGTCTTGGCCAGGATTTTCTTTTTATCTCATTGAGAATATTTTCCCTGTAAAATGAAGGTAAAATAAAAATTGATGGATGGTTAATAAATATCAAAATATTCTGCATTTAGCTCGGTGAATAAATCAAAGTTAATCCACAACAGCAATGTTTGAACATGTACCTCATATTTACCTGTGAGTCACAGTCATGGCCTAAATAAGGGTGCCCAAATACCAAACTTTTGCCATCAATGAGTAAGACTGGTCATCATCTACCACTTGTACAGCTGGGGGAACAGGAGAATAAATAAAGGGCGCGGAAAACACAACATACCTTTGGGCATAAGTCGGATAATGTTATTGGTGTTATGACAGTCACACATCCCACCTGCTGCTCAGCTACTTGCAAGCATGAATAAATTACAAAAAAATTGGCCGAAAAAAGGAGACGACAAAATGGAAATCGTATGTTTACTTAACAAAAAAAGTAATATGTGCAATAAAATCTTTGGTCTCAAAATAGAAGGGATGAGATGAGAAGAGAAGCTTGTTTGTGATTCAAAAAGAAAGAAAGAAGCCCAGGCCAACAAGTAAAATATATAGGATCAATAAACATAAAAGCTGAGGGGTGGTTCTTGTTTTTTTAACCCATCTGCCAGATATCTATTAGAGTTCCCTGACTGATCAACTGGAGCCATGTTTTCAAAGTGGTAATTTAACTATAAAGATTTATTTACGGACGTGAACTTTGTAAGTGGAACGCTCAAGGCATGCAGACTAGAGGAGGATATAAGGCAGTTGATATTGTGTAGTGCAAATAGATCAAATGGCCTCTTTGTAAGCGAGGTCCAAAAAGGTCCAATATGTTTTTAAAATAAAATGAGACACTAATCAGGACCCTTTAGATCTTGGACATGAACTTTAAGCACAAATGGTAAAACTGAATTTCATGTCCCATCTGGCACAGGTACCACAAGGATGCAGGTGCAGGAAGTAGGATATTAGAACATAGATAATTAGATTCCTCAGCAATGACCTTTCTAATATGGTGTGAGTGTCCGCACTGTTTACTAACCTGCAGCCGTGCATTATGGAGCATAAATTCTTGCTGCTGTTTGAAGTTGGCATCCATGGATTTAGACAGTAGAAACCCCATGTTGGCGTTGTTGTCGTTGACCTGGAGACACAATAACTCAAAATGAACTTGAGTAGAAAGACAAGACAGAACATCAATATAAATCTTACGTCCACTAGGCCTAACTCTCATTGTAAACCCGGCATGAAAACTGTCTTCAACAGTGCACTTCTAGTGTTTCAATCAAGTTTAACATACAGCTGTCAGCTACAGCAGCTGACCCGATTCATTTCAGTGTTTCAGTCACAAATGTTGCTATTGCAAGCAACTAACAATAAATAACATTAGCAAACGTTAAACGACCAGCGGTACGGCTCTTTGTGGGCTTTTCTTTGGGTTCATTTGGTTAGATATAGGGCAGTAAATATAACTTTCCTATAATAACTTATCATGCTTCAACTGATTAGCTTAGATTTTGACCTTGAGTGGTAGCTTGACTTACTAACATTAAAAGTTTTACATACCTAATGTACTTTGAAGACGGTAAAATGTTATAATATTGATCATCAGCAGGACTAACGAGTGTTCAAGGACATGTGTCCGTCAAAACAAACGAGTGTGCACCCTTAAGGACGGCTAACTTCCTTACTACGGATCTGTCAACTAACTTGTGACGTCACTGCAAAAAAAAATACTTCCGGTCCAACCTTCGAAATAAAACGAAAAATATAAAAAATAATATAAAAATAGGAGGTCACAGACATTAATATGCCTCTGCTCTGCGTCACAAAATGTGGGTTTGAGAGCTATGGAGTTTACAAAACTTGCGTTTGTTGAAGAAGTGTCACCAGTCAATGCGCACATGCACACTGGCCTTCCTGCAATGAGATGGGAAATGGCTCCCTCTGGTGGTTGCAGGTCACTCATAGGTTTGATAGGGTAGCTTAAGGTAAATACTTTTTTTCTCAGTTAGGTGCTTGTTTACAATTAAAATCAAATGTATATATATCAGAGTAGTTAGTCATTTCTGAAGATTAGCCTATGATCTTAAGAGGAAAAAAAGAAAATCAACTGAATTATTTATGGCCTGACTTGAATTGACTCTAAAGCCAAATTTTTAATGTCTGTATAAATTTGATGTTAATGCTTTGACCTGGAACAGGATAAATTGATGTGATGGATAAATGAGGGTTCTTATGTGGGGAGCTACAGTACAAACATAACTTAGTGAAAGAGTTTTAATTTCTTTATTGCTTCGTTCTGACTTGTTAGGTCAAAGTGAAAATATTCACGCTACTGATAACCATAACAAGCCAAGCTATGTATTTCACAAGCTACTTTCACACTTAGCCTTTAAGAACACCTGGTTCACAAATTCGCTGGAAAAAAGTAATCGTGCAACTCCATCAAAGTATACTGTACAGTAGGCCTATACAAGCCTCACATCACAGTGTACTGCATGTGTGTAAATGCTAGGGAACATATCCAAACAATAAAAATATGTCTGTACAGCCAGGATCATGTGCACCAAACCTTTCCCACAAGTATAGAAATGTAATCTGTTTAATCTTTGAGTTTTTTTTTTCATTTTATTTTACCTTCATTTAACCAGGAAAGGTCTGATTATGATTAAGAATTTCGTTTACAAGAGCGTCCTGGCCAAGACGGGCAACAGTTGAGTTTACTGGGTTACATAAAAGACTTAACACTTAATAAGTAGTAACAAGAGTAAAGGCAGTAAGGTTATAATTTCAAATTTCTTTAGGGTTTTCAATTATTAAATTCATAAAGGAAAAAACGACCCCCCTCAACTCTAACTGCACATTGTTTTATGAAATTACTGTTTTTAAACCTGTTTTTATAACTTCATGAAATGTCTTAAAACTCTGGCTTATTATACTAAATTATTATTTTAAATCCATGAACCATGCTGACTGTGATGTTGTCGAGGACTACAGGCGCTCTCCTGGTTTCCTGCTGTGCTTGAATGTTGTCTTGTTTGTCATAACGTTTTCTCTGTCTTGTTCTTGTGAAGCCAAAGACAATTTTCCACTTTGTAGACAAATAAAGTTCTATTCTATTCAAACAATACGGTTACAATGAGCCAGTGGCAATGACAATTTTGCCAAAATAGACTCCCTTATGGCAACAGCACTGATAATGTCAGAGGTATCTGCAAAGCTGGTTGAGGAAATGATGAAATTTTAAGATACATGTACACCTTTTGTAAATTCTCCTTGGCAGGAAAATGTGTCGCCTACTTGTTTGAATTGGAATGTTTTAACTGTTTGTTTAGGGATGGTGCAGATGTAAGGCTTGACCTGCACTGACTTCCAATTCACTAGCTGTACTACAGCCAAGTGGCATTAATGGTGTTTTATTTCAAATGGTAAAGAGACTAAATAATTCAAGTTCTTTGTCCTATTTGATGATAGCCTATCCTTTACTTGAGCATCTTCATTTTCTACTTCTAGATTTTACTTTACAATTAAAAGAAGAGTACATACGATATTATGCAATTGAAAGAATAGAACTTATCAGAAATCTAAAGTAATAAAAATAAGCTATATACCTCAAATAAAAATGCATATTAGCTACAGGCGTTTGTTTTTTTTCCATCAGTAGGCCTTGATGAAGAAACCACACCTGCGAGAAGCATACAATTAGGATATCTAATATAACATGTAAGTAGGCTATCCTTTTAAGATGAGAATTTAATTTTGACCTAGCCTAAATAAAAAAAACTTAAACTAAACAACAGAGCTACTGTTGTGGATTTTTCTGTTGGTAATGAAAGAGCTCAAGTCAAAGTCCCTTGTCTTTGTGTATATTTGTGTAAAGTTCTTTTGCAAAAGGGGTAATCAGTTACAAAAGTAACATCAGTCACAAGTGCATCAAAGATTCCCGGGGCAGTCCCGGTTGCAGAGCATATTTATACTTTCACACGGTGTAGGTATATTACATATACATGAGTGTGTAGTTATATTACATATACATGAGTGTGTAGGTATATTACATATACATGAGTGTGTAGGTATATTACATATACATGAGTGTGTAGGTATATTACATATACATGAGTGTGTAGTTATATTACATATACATGAGTGTGTAGTTATATTACATATACATGAGTGTGTAGGTATATTACATATACATGAGTGTGTAGTTATATTACATATACATGAGTGTGTAGGTATATTACATATACATGAGTGTGTAGTTATATTACATATACATGAGTGTGTAGTTATATTACATATACATGAGTGTGTAGGTATATTACATATACATGAGTGTGTAGGTATATTACATATACATGAGTGTGTAGTTATATTACATATACATGAGTGTGTAGTTATATTACATATACATGAGTGTGTAGTTATATTACATATACATGAGTGTGTAGGTATATTACATATACATGAGTGTGTAGTTATATTACATATACATGAGTGTGTAGTTATATTACATATACATGAGTGTGTAGGTATATTACATATACATGAGTGTGTAGGTATATTACATATACATGAGTGTGTAGGTATATTACATATACATGAGTGTGTAGGTATATTACATATACATGAGTGTGTAGGTATATTACATATACATGAGTGTGTAGGTATATTACATATACATGAGTGATACATCGTCATTGGTTTCAGCTTGCCCTAGTGACTACACCTTCTGCTAGTTTGCCTGGTGATTTATCTGTGCAAGCTTCTTTCTATAAGGTCCCTGGTTCGGAGGAACACCAACAGAAAGTCCTTTGTCAGGAGGGCACTGATTTAGGATCATGCTGTACCCAGATCCTGAAGAGAGTTCCTGTTGGAGAATACAGACCTAGGCCATACAGAGAAACAGTTTCTAATTGCTAAATGACGCACGAAGATCTCAATCTTTTAAGGTCAAACGAAGGCAACAGACAGATAGTATTTTCCCACTACGCTACATTACTGTTTTTTGCAGATTGAAATGTAGCCTTAAAAATGTAAATTTCAAAACTTCTTTTAAAACCATCAATACATTTTTTTTTCAAAAAATGGGTAATTTATATCTATCATTTATGGGGGAACATTATTATTACAGATACTACAAAAGCTCACATTGTTGAACTTGTCTATATAGGCCTACCTAAAAAAAAAAAAAAAAAAAAGAATGAATAGGTTGACAAATGTGTGGTAACACGGGAAATTGTTAACTCTAGCTTTGATTGACAGCATTCTGAGAAATCAAATGACTTGACTCATTTTAACGTTACTCCTCGTCCCTGCTTGAGCAGCCGGTTGCACTTGCAGCAGACTGTCATTACCCTGAATGTCAGTGTCGGCCGATAATTATTTATTACGGCACGGCTATTGTCAGATTTCCCTCTGCTTGTTACCGCACAGGAATGTTTTACTTCCTTGTACTGTAGTCTACGTGCAGTGTCACTGAGAGCACGAGCGTGTCCTCTCTAATGAACAAAGCCAATGAAACAGTTTGAAGTGTACATTTTAGTTTCATGATGTTTTGGACTTCAGGTTACTGGAACTCGTTGCTGTACTCTCGTTCTGATGAGTCATCAGAAAACGTGTAGCGTGACCGTGTGTTGACATGGTGTTGACAGAAGTGAGGTATCCCTCGATAGCAAGAGAGAGAGAGAAAGAAACGCCCGCCTCTATAAGACAGCGGCAGCACACACAGCACACACACTTCGGTGGAGTTAAAGGAAGGAGGAAACAACATATGAAAATACAGCCAGCGTTTGCATAACCTGCAGGTAAGAAAACTTCACTGATTGATATCCTATATAACAGTCCGGAGTGTAACTCTCACACCATTAACTCAAGTTATTGGAGGCTAATTGTTTGCCTAGAATTAACCTGTTACTAGGCTGCTTTAGATGATGCTACTTTTGAGGCGTTTTACTGTCTGCATTTATTTATGCATTTCTTTGTCATTTTTTTTATCCGTAAGACTTGTATTTATTTCTTATTGGATATGTTTATTTGATTTGAACTTACATGTGAAGCTGGAACAACAATACAGTGTGATAGGCTAGTAAACACGTTTACAACAAGCGTTGAATACACTTGAATATACTAACATTTTTAATCTATATAATATACTTAAATAATTCCTATGTGAGCGAGACTGTAGACTGTGCTTAATAATCAAAGACATCTAAACCAAACAGCATTCTGCACAACTCCATATTTAATTTCGATTTCAAGAGGAAATCAGCACAGAAAATAATGAACTCGCTATTTACTGAACTTTTCTCTTAGCAAAAAGCTTAAAAGTAAAATTGCCTTGCAGGTAGAGCTTGATTGGGACAGGATTACTGAAAGTGTGGAGAGAGTGTATTTAAGGCACCTTAGGCAAAACAATGCTCAGTCATGCATTGTTCTCACTAAATCTTTGCCTTAGAATATGTGACCAGACAACATTTTGTAAGTTTGTATGTGGCTGAGTAAATCGTGTTCTTTTTTTTTTTTTTTTTAAATGTGGGACTCTGGAATTCACATCTGGCTTTTCTTCAGCACAATGACTCATGTTACAGTTACAGCCCAAACTATTTCAACACATGTAAAAGTCCCTTTTGTTTCCGCTTCAGGTCTCAATGGACTGGGCTCTTCTTTTAGTTTTGCAAGTCATGTTTCAGCCATCACTAACAGGTATGAATCCTAATGTCTTTTTTTCATGTGTGTATAATAAAATCAACAGAAAATGCAAATACATACAAGTAAATCGTTCTATTTGTCATTGATATACAAGTCTATATATAACTGCTTGGTAACAATATCTACTCAGCATAATTTGATGTAAATATATTCTACCAAGTAAACATTTGATGACTATCTAGGAATTGATATAATCATGACGTTATCTTGTGTTTATTTCCGAGCAGTCTTGTTCACTGTGGAGGTAGAACAAAGTACGTATGACTCAGAGTTCGGAGGAGATGTT
Source organism: Labrus mixtus (assembly GCF_963584025.1). Classification (NCBI taxonomy): domain Eukaryota; kingdom Metazoa; phylum Chordata; class Actinopteri; order Labriformes; family Labridae; genus Labrus; species Labrus mixtus. Next base: position 13,322,778 of record NC_083628.1, on the reverse strand, counting down.
GTGCTGGGCTGCAGGTTTCAGCCTAATCTATCAACCCCTCTTGCTGACATAAAAGTGACCTGGCATCGGATCCACTCTGCCTCTACTCAACACGTATACTGGCTGGCTAACGGAAAGGAGCACTTAGAATCCCAGGATCCGGCCTATAAGGGCAGAGTGAAGCTTCTCAGGGAGGAGCTGAAGACTGGCTTGGCCAGGTTACAGGTAAATACTTGCAAGGACATGATCACATCACATTTACATAGAATTTCTGGTTGATAGGGTTTCTCCTATCAATTTTCCTGGAAGTGTTTGGCGAACTTGTTTAGGCTTTCCATCTCTTCATCTTTCTTTGGAATTTCCTGTGTGAGGGTAAATTTCCCCAGCGTGGTGTATGATGGATTATTAACTGTACTAACATGCAAAAGTTTACTGTCATATTTTTTCCATTTACAATCCGTGTTCACAATATTGTTTCAGGAAAATATTCACTTTCCAAAACAGACAGAAAACAACCCCTTTGCTTAGAGTAAAACAAAGTGTGAACCAAGAGATTAACCTAAGCATTACTATCATACATTAAAGTGCAGCTGGTCTTATATAGAACTAGACATTTGAGATACAGAATGGGGGATTATACAACACTGTCCTTGATTTGAATAATAAGGTCTCTACTCTCTCTTTTTTGTCTTCTTACAGATCTCCGGACTCAAGATCAGTGACTCTGGGACGTATAAGTGTTTGGTGCAGACATCTGAAGGAGCCGATTATAAACCGATAACTTTGTCAGTTAAAGGTAATAATCTGTCCCTAACAGTATGATGGTGAAAACTTTCAGGCACTTTGTTAAGAGAAGGGGGCTTGCTCATTTCTGGTCTCTACTCCTTTTTGTGAAAATGAAACCAAAACAAAAAGTTACTCAATTTTGTAAAAAAAAAGAAAAAAGTCTCTTGGATCTTCCCATTTTGCAAGATCCCTTTATCATAATTACAAAATCATTGCAAAAACCTGTCTGTTTCCATCATAATCTTCCTTTCTGATTCTTCCCTACAGCTACTTATAAAGCCATCACTAAAGACATCCAGAAGGTTGCAGAGGGGGATGGGGTGCTGCTCACCTGCCAGTCTAAGGGATATCCTGAGTCCTCTGTTATGTGGCAGGATGGAAACATGCAGAGACTCTATGCCAATACAACAACTGTCTCAACAGCAGACCAGCGCTTTAAAGTCACCAGTCAAATTCATGTCCAACCATCAGACCAAAACAACTACACATGTAGCTTTGTAAAGGACGCCTCCTCTGCAACGTTTTTGATTCCAGGTAAATGTGAATGTTTTTTGACAAGACAAAATTAAATGGGCATGAAGATGTAATCACAGCGATTTTAGATGCTGACAGTGTCAAATTTTGCAATTTCTTCTCAGCACGTTGACTTAAAATAAAAAAGTTAAAGAATCCAATAACAAGCGAACATGGTGAAGACGTGGGTATTGTCGTCTAAAAACAGAAAATATAAGGTCATCACACTGTGTAGTCATCTCCACCTACTATGGTTTCCTGTTATGTCTCTTTTTGATTGAGATATCTTCTCTCAAACCACATGTGGTTACTAACAAAGAGGGCGTTTGTCACATAGGAGCGTTTCAGCTCTTGCCAACAAATGATTCCAGAGTACCAAGGTGTTAGCCTGCAGTTCAGGGGAGCTGTAGGTGGTGTTTGTTGTGGTTAAGCTTTAAAGCAGCGTTTAGGAGAACTTTTACGTCATCCCTTTTCATCATGTGGAAACAAGGCTTCCTTGGTATATGTATGTAGGTGGCTCAACTTTCCACTTACATGTGTGCAAAAAATGTTCCATATTCTCTCTGACTTTATGAGCAAAACATGGCAAAGTATTGTAATGCTTATGAGGTGTGACAGTTCAGCAGATGTCAAGAGATAAAAAACAGGATGTCTCAAAGAGTTTAAAAAAACATTGACAGTAAATGCAGCAACAAAAAAGTTGTTAAGCCTAGTTAGCTTTTAGGAAACCAATAAGCAGTAATTTTAATAGCTGTGCTGTTGTAAAAATCTTTAACACTAAGGGGAAGTTTTTAGCATTCTTTGGTTTATTTGGTTATTTCCATTGTGGTCAAACATTTAAAGCATGGGTATTACTCCCATTGAGCCAACACTTGACATGGTTTGATACTCCGGCTATAAACACTTATCCTTCTTTTTATTACAGATGAAATGCCTGTTCTTCATGAAGAGAACAACGCTCTCATCATTATAATGTGCATTGTAGTAACCATGGTTGGCATAACGGTTGCAGTTCTCATGTACCAACGTCACAAAGGTAACTATTTGCTCAACTGCTCAATAATCCTTTTTCTTTTTTCGCTGAATTCTTTCCATTTTCAGCCATTGAGAAATTTGCCTACAACAACCACAGCATTACACATAATTCAGTTTTAAATTTCAGACATTTAACTAACATTTAATGTAAATGTTAAAGATACGGTATGAAATGTATATTACAAACATTTTTGTTATGTACAGTATATATTGTGATGTTCTTTAAGCCCAGACTCCAGTCAGTGAATTCATTTCTCTAAAATAAATGAGAAAAAATGAGATGCAGAGAGACAGTGCACAACAGGCTTTGAGGTTACTGTTGTGTTGCAGATGTTCAGGATCAGCACTGACATGTATATAAACCCCGTCATATTATAAAGGCAGTGATCTTTACAAACGGCATACACAACATGTTGTTGAATCCCTGAAGTTCATGTCTTCCAATTTTATTTTATTTTTTTAGACTAATCTGGTCAATGTTGCTGTTTTGCGCCTCTAACAAATCCAGTAGATCCTTTTATTCAGCCTGTATCCTTCACAAGCTAATGCTAACAAGCTAGTCACACAAGAAGGCAAATGAAAGTATTTCTTTATGGGTAGAAATGGCATTGATAAAATGTGCTACTGTCCCCAATGTTGACTTGTAGAATCGTCCTGCACCACAGTGGCTGTAAGCAGTCATTTTTGGGGAGTTTTTGGTCTTGACATTATTACAGTTAATGACAGTGCAGTTAGGCGATGTCACTGAAGGGCTGGACTTCCCATCAGGATGTGCACAGATACAGGCAGGAAATAAAAGGGGATAATCCACTTTATTGTGGAGCATTCATTATAGGAATTTAAACTGACGTATTTATTTACTTTCATTATCCATCCAACAGAAGTCACCACAATAGTGCTGCTTTTTAGGACAGAACTTCTTGAAAGAACAAACTCAACTTTAATCGACCAACTAAAACTGAACTTTTATCACAAGCCCCATTTCAGATCGGATAGAGTCAGCTCTAAGCCACAGCAATTTAGCAGTCTACATTTTTTGGGACAAATTGGCAGAAAAATGTCAGGCACATGAGTAATAAAAACGGTGTGTCATTTGAGCTGTAAACCTGTCATAGGACATGTGACACATGTTGAATCACGTCATTTTGAAGTAAAAGAGGAAGTGCTCGGGAAATGATATAGAATGTAAGTGTCTGATTTGGTGCCGTAATGTTGTCTGTTTTGCTGAGAGGGAATCTTTTGTGGGCATGTGACTAATGTTTTCATGGGAGCATGACTTAGCTTTTAGGGACCTGAGGGATGTCACAACAGGTTTGGAAACACCAAGTGTTGTCTTGGTTCTTTCACAGGGGAATTTGAGTTTTTTTGTTAAGGCATGAAAGATTCTCAGTATAAAAAAACACCTCCATCATATCAGCAGCAAGCCAACAACACGTTTCTTGAGCTTTGATTGTGTCAAAATGAAGAAGAAGAAGTCGGACTTAAGTTACAGATCCGGAAAAAACATCATGGGTTACTTTTTTAAAGTTGGCATGAGACAACAATTTCAAAGCAGTTCTAACGAAACATAATGTCTCAATTCTAAGAGTGCAGGGCCAAAAAGATTAGATTTTTGATTTTTTAACCCTACCAATCACTTGTACTCAGTTTTCTTTTAGAAACATTTTTGTTCTCAGATCTTCACACAAAGTTTTTACAAACTCAACGAAGATCTGATTTTTAAGAGGAGAATGTTATAAATAAAATAAAAATGAATAAATAAGGATAACGCAAAATCCAATGAATAGAATTAAAGCCAAAACATTCAATGCAATATATCACCATCCACCTATAGAAAGCTTACCTTATGATTTTAAAAGAAATACAAGAATGGCTCTTTTTTAAACAGTGTCAACCAAAAAGTCTACCCTGAATTGAATAAAGAAGTACTTAACCAACATGATTAATAGCATGTTCTTCTCTCCACAGGGTGCAGAAATAGCAGCACCAGGAACCCTTTGGTTAATGGAGCATGCAGGACAGTTTCAACTGCTTTTTGTAAGTCTAAACAAATCCAAAAGATTTACTTCAAATAAGTACATCACCCCTGTATGCACTTCATTTATACTCCCATTGAAAGTAATAGATATAGTCTGGTCACAGTATAAAACTAAATCCACAGCCATGACTAAAGATGTTACAACAGCAACTCACTGCAGAAGCATTATAGTGACGTGTGGAAGGCTCTACACATACTGTATGTGTATATGTACTTTTGTCTCCAAGCACAGAGTAGTGACTGTCCTGATATGTGCAACATAAACAGTCAACTGTGAGAGCAAACAAAATCTGCTACAAAAATGGTCACTGTTAATAATGCATTAATGAATCTGTGAATAAATGATGCTTGTTTTCATACATAGAAAGTCTTCTCTCTACACTGAGTTAACTTTGTGTTCCGATGTAGTCATAAAACTGTTATTTAAAAAAATAATTGTGTGTCTAAACTGTAAGAAAGGCTCACACAGTATGCACACCAGAGGTTGTGATGCAGTTGACCAATGTGCTTTAACCAGTTAACAATCATCATATGACCTCTGACAAAATGCTTTTCAGTAAAGAGAGGCCTGCAGTTAAAGGTTAAAATAAAGTTAAAGTTTTTTATTGGATTACTTAGTTTCAAACTGAGGTGTGTGGGTGATTTAATTGCTTACAAACGTGCTTTTTTTTTTTTTTAACCAGGCCTGCAAATAGAAAAAGAAAACGAGGAGGAGATAACTATGTTTAATGAAGGTAAGAGAGTCTAACATGTACTGCTTGTATGATTTCTAATTGTCATTTCATAGATGAGATGAGATAGATAAGAAGGGCCTGTTTTCATTTTTAATCTGCCAATAATTGTGAGGTGTGTTCAAAAGCCTTGTTTGTCAAACCAACAGTCTTATGATCCAAATACGTACAGAATACTGATAATTACATTTATGGAAAAGAAACAAATGTTTACTACTAGCTGCTTTAGTTGGCGTGTATTCGTTTTTTTTTTTTTAGCTTGAAAACGTATTTTATTGATGAATTTTAAGTTGTCTTTTAATTATTTTAAAGACCCAGCGGTCAATCAACTGATCGTTTCAGCGCTTGACATGATTATATATCCTTTATTTTGCAGAGTCTGTGAAGGAAAACCTGATAGTTTTAGGAGATATATTAATGTGTTGTTTGTTAAAAAGATAGTGTGAAATATGTCCAGAGTTGTTTAGTAACAAAATTTCAGGAAATTCACTTTTACTGAGTTGTTTTTATTTGTGACAGCACTAGACTACTGAACTACATAACTCTAGATTTTCATAATATCAATGTGCACACTCTGTGCCTCTACTACGCTACCAAGGATTTCTTTTACATTATGTAGACGATGATGACACAGATTGATTGATTGATGTGGATATGAACACACTCATCTCCTTTGTGCTTTGCAGGCAGTACGGAGGAAAAACTGGGGGCGTTTTTGAAAGCCCATTACTCAGAGCTCTCCTTCACTGAAATGCCAAGACAGTACTGGGAGGCTTTCGGTGTGGAGGTGCTTCCTCAAAGGCTGCAAAACAAGTGAGTCACACATTTTTTTTATTGGACCCTCTTTCTCTTTTACGCACTTCACACACATTTTTATTAAAATGATTGAGGCTATACATTTCAGCTCTGTCTGGATGGCTTGACATTTTCAACAGTGTAAATTTGCTGCAGTCAGAGTTCACCAAAGTCAATCCTGCAGCTCGCTAGCACATAAAAAGAAGCAGCTTCATTGAATTGAATTGATATTGTGGCATTTTGTTGCCTATTCTGACATGGCTGGGAATTAAGAATTGAAACTTTACGTGTCAGTCAATCTAGCTGTATCAAAGGAAGTCTAAGTTTTTATATTTGTGTTGTAATATTCAGGGCTTTGTATTAAGACTCATTTTGCTCCTTGCTCTTTTTGTTCTGTCAGTGAGGGTCAGCCTGTGAACCTTCAAGCTTTACTCCCAGAAGCTGGAGAGACTCTCCTTCTCGAGGGACCGCCCCGGAGCGGGAAGACGACTTTAGCACACATCCTGGTCTCCTCTTGGACTGAAGGACCCAAACATGCCTTCCCTGACCTCCTTGACCTCAGTGCTGTTGGACTTCTCCTTTATATAGACTGCAGCGGAGTGAAGGGGGACTTGCATCAGGAAATAACCTCGCAACTCTCTCTCACTGAGAAGACAACAACAGAAGACAAGCTGAGGACTTTGTTGAGCCGTTCCAGCGAGGCTCTGCTGCTGTTGGACGGATACACAGAAGGGAACCAGAGTTTTGATGAGACCTTGAGGACGTTTCTGAGAGAAAGAGGAGGGTGTAGGGTGCTGGTCACGACCTGCGTGGGACACTGTGACACGCTCAGGGAAATAGTGGGGACAGGACGGGTGTTGGAGCTCCAAAATGAAAATGTTTAGCACCGAATTCACAAGGAGAAAAATACATTTCAGGCAAACATGATGTAGACACTTTTGTACATATTTTCTTTTACTGTGGGGCCAGATTGTTTAGATGCCCAAATATACTAGTTGTATCAATATATGAGACATGCACAATAAATGTTGCTTTTCTATTCTCTACTGAACAGCTGTGACATTTTTTTAAAGAGAGAACATCTTTTCTCACATTACATACTGTAAGGTTGAAGAATCTTGTAGGTATAATCTCTGATCATCCTCATCATCCTTTTTCATTCAACTAAAAGAGTCGTTACACATTAGAAACATTTCTTACACAGATCTGATAGTTGGAATGTTTTACAAGTGATTGCAGTTGTTTCTGTTTCTGTTTTGTGTCAGTCTGAGAGAAAAAGAAAGTTCCTCATCAGGTCCATTCTCTAGATTGTGAGTGAATCGGGTTGCTGTGACTGAAAAAGAGAACTGACTCTGTGGATATTCCTGGCAAGATGACCGACTCATTCCAGTAACCTGATTAAAAAGGACATTTTTTTCTTTGTTAACAAGTAATTGTAGAATGGAACATTTCATGAGAAAGCTTTTCAGTCAGTCAGCATGTTTGAATCATGATTTAGTCATTTCCGTCTGCATTAAGGGTTTTATTTACATTCAGAGCTGAGAGGTGACGTTAACTTATGTTACCCGCACAGGGGAGCATGGCATGTCTGACTGGTTACGAGCCACGAGCATCAAATGTGTTGCTCTTCAAAGTTACCAAGAATGTGCTGATAGAGCAGAGAAAAACTGTCTCTTCTTATAATGCACTCACTGGGACTTCCTGGTTGAATAAAAGTTCAAATTAAAACAAAATAAAATGGCAGGGGCTTGAAAGGGAACACTTTAGTCAGGAAACTTTTTCAGTGTTCAGAAGAGCTTTGTTTTGTGGCCAGCAGCAACTTGATTCACTCATTTTCTGATATTCAAGCAGTGATAAACCCACTGAACACGTTGTGTCTGGCACTAAACGGCCAATGAACCTAACCAGCCCAACTTTGCATGCACCCTATTGGCTGAAATAGGGGATGTATTCTTGATGACCCTGATGAAAGCCACAAGCCAAAATGCGTCGGTCAATTTGTTAATAAAGTTGTGGTTTCTTAATCTTCGTACTACAAGGGTTGTTGCTGGAGCTTTTTGACCTCTTCAAGCCTTTCACTCTTCATGCACCGTGGTAGTTGGTGAAGTTGTGCCAGAAAATCCTCTGCTTCTTTGGCACCAAACAGCAGATAGACAAATTGGGTGTAATTTACAATTTCACTTGGTGGAGACCAAAAACAGAGCTAAAAATGAAAACAAAAACAAACAAACAGAACATGAACACCAAATGGATGTCAGTGGTGCTCTATGTCTAGTTGATGTTTGTAAAGGTAAGTGTTAGCTGACAAAAACTTTATCTGGTGAGGAAAGGTCAATGTTGTGTTTATAGGTTCTTCCACTGTCCTTTTATTTGAGGATGATGCTGCAGATGTTCAAACACCTCATACTCCTTTTATATTCATATGTGTAGGAGCTTCAGCTACAATATGCTTTGAAAATCTGGCCATCAAACTTGAAAATTGTATGGGAAAAACAAACAAACAAACAAAATCCTACTACAAAGTAAACAAAGAAAGGGTAAGGTGACTACCATTTTCTATACCGCTTTTTACTGCAGGGGGGCTGGAGCCAATCTGAGCTGTCATCGAGAGGCTGGGTACACCCTGGACTGTTTGCCAGTCAACCACAGAGCTGACATATAGAGACAGACAACCAGCCACACTCACATTCACACCTATGGCCAATTTTATAGTCACTAATCAACCTTAAGAGCATTTCTTTGGACTGTGTGAGGAAGTCGGAGTACCCGGAGTGAAATCACACAGAAATCACACAGAAATCACACAGAAGACAAAACTCTACACAGTTCTGTCTGACAGGGATTCTTACCAGGAACTTCCTCGCTTCTGACTAAAAGAGACTAAAAGATTGTGACAACTTGCCTTTAAAAGAAAACTAAAACATTGGCTAAATACAAACCAGACATATAGCTAACATCTGCATTCTCCTCTGAATGGACAAGTTTGTAATGTCACAAACTTGTCCAATTTTGGTGGGAAAATGTGAACTCCAGGCGTCTTGTGGACCATTCTTTGAGTTGTTCTTTAATTGTAATATTTGTTTTATGTTTCTTGTAAGAGCCTGCATGAGGACAACAAATGAAATTAAGCTATTGTGCTAATTCAATAAATAAATAAGGTAATAAATAGGTCAGAAATTCAATCAGAAATAAAATAAATGTACTCTTACGTATTGATATGAGGTCTTTTATAGTATATTAGCTATTAAAAGTAACATTGCAGCAGCATTCAACAAGGAATGGCTGTGAGAAAACAAACAAAAACACTAGAATTGAAAAAAAACCTCATATATAAAGACATTTCCACTTGTGGGATTAATAAACAATCTTCTTTTATATTACTTCTTCTTGCTCACACTGTGTGTTTAGTGTCAAAAGGGATTGATTTGCATTCAACAGCTGTTGCTTTATTGACAACTTCCCTGTCTTAAATCTTCAACAGTAGCACTGACTGAGCATGCTTTCTGCTTTGCTTAGCCAGGCTTAGAAAGTATCTGACTACATCTGTTAATCTGCCATCTCAGCTGTGATTAAATCAACCGTGTCCTCCTGATTGGTCCTGTAAACTCAGCGTCCTTTTTATAGGCACACAGTCACTTTAAGAAGACTGTCTGTCAGCATTTACATGAGAAAAGGAACTGTATGAGATTAGTTCATTTAGGCCAAATGACTCTGAACTGTGGATCGGATTATGGTGAGAATTTCGAGTCATGGGGATTACCAAATGTGTTGTGCGATCTTGGAAAATATGGTTTTCTGAAATATACACACTGAGGACTATGAAGCAAGAAGCAACTGCATGACGTTCACATTCTCTATGTTTACTCTTTAAAACCCTTTAAGAATTTGTTTTTTCACGATACACTTTTGAAGGATTTTTTTTCTCTGTCAGTGAAAATGAACCTCCTTTTTTCATCAACCTGTTCAATCTATAGGACGGTACTGTTCATTTTTAAAAAGGTTCATTTTGGCTTTAGTACAAACACAATCTACACTTTAAAAGTAGAAATGACTTAAACATGTATACCTCTTAAACACATTTGTATTCTTTGAACGAATAACTTTAAAAGGCAGGGTCTGATTGATTTGGTCATATTCTTTAATTAATAGCTAATCTTATTTAAGAATCTATAAAACCACTATTTCAGGTATTACAGATGGTTCATGGCGTAGTTACCTCACCTGCCTGCATTACTGTATAGTATCACTAGGTGGCACCATACTCCTTCCCATGCAGCCTGAGTGTGAGCGCCAGAGGTTTCTGATGTTGACTTCAAATGAATCCATGAAATGATGTTCACCCAGGTGGGAAATTGCAGAACACAAGGGTCACAGAGATAAAAAAACGATAGAAAGTAAAACACATGAAAACGTTTTTTTTTCCACTCGCTTTTTCCACTTTGAATAAAAAAAAAGTATTTCACCTGATGAACTGATTTAGTGATTCTAAACATTTATTTACATTCACTGTCTATTCTTTATCTGATATAAAGGTCTACAATGTCTGTTTTAGTGTTACTTATTGTATTTCATCTCTAATATTGTAAAGCTCTGTGGTTGGGATCACAGTGAGTTTTTCCTCATAAAGTCTGACGTAAGACTTTAATACTCACAGTAGAAATAGATGAATCTACTGTATGTTTGCTCGAGGGATTCAAAAAAATTATTTGCTTCTCATTTTGGCTGTAAATAAATTTGAGTTTGTCTGAAAAGGGTTTTCTTTGTAGATTAAAAATGTTTTCTATTTTGATTTCGTGCCTAAAATACAGCTAGGCTATAGCTAAATATCCTCTAGCATCTGTTCAATCTAAGAAAAATGTATCTCCATGAAACTTAACTCTTCAACAAAGCTGATGCTACCCCCTTCAACACAAACATACACACACACGCTTGCACATACACACACACATAGCACTCAAAATGAGAGTTAACCCCATCAAAAAGGATGCCCTCCTACATGCGCAGCCCCCATTTCCTCCTCCAACCTCAACCCTCCAGACCAAAGCAGCAGTTTCATCATTTGGTAATTAATATTCTGGGGAAGAGGAAGAGCATCAGGAAACAATTATGCAATAATGTATGGATGTAAATGTGCACACAAAAAACACACACATGAACAAGCGCGTATATATCACCATGATCGACTCTTTCTCTCTTACAAGATCAGGTTTCTTAAATTCATGCAAAACAACAAGAGTGGCCATGCACTGCAAAGAGGGTGATATCTTACATTTGAGATATTTAAAGTCCCGGCTTATATAAAACTGTCTGGTTATGAGTTCTCACTACATTATAACTATAGAGTATTTCACTAATTGGATAATGTTACAACATCTGCTCCTCCTGCAGACAGAAACAAACAGTTGTTCTGATACTACCAGTATTTGAACTTTTCTTGAGAGTGCATAAATTGCAGCAAACCACAACCATAGTTTATCAAACTTGGAAAAATCAACTTCTTTCACCACAATTTCTTTTTAACTCCTGAAAAACAGCAGCCTACTTAGCAAGTTTGATGGTTTTTATGACCTTAGATTTAGTACAGCTACCAGCGGCAACTAAACTGTAAAGAGCTGCATGCAGAGATGAACGGATTTGAAGTCATTTTTCATTTGATAACAGCCAAAAAAAAAAGTCTGTAGTGGACAATCAAGGTTAGTCTAAGCTAGCAAAATGTCGGCAACATTGTTCACAAGAAAAATAACACTGCATACAGCATGAATATTTTCATACCACTGCAATTCAACTTGACTCTCAGTGTGGTGGATTCAGGTATCAGAAATTTGTATCAGAAAGAAAATTGGAACTTGAAAACCTCCAGTTTTGAAAGCATGTGTACCTGACCTGCAGCATGAAAAAGAAGAAGAAGAAAATGTTTCAAACAAATGGTCTTTGGCAGGTACACTATACACTATCACCTGACAAAGAACGTTTGGTCAAAGCATTGTGATTATTGAACTTTTTATTGCATTGAGTAAATGTGTGGGCTCGTCTTTTTACATTTCTCTGCTCCTACCTGGTGTTCGTATAACTACCCTCCTTCAACGTGTACTAGACCTGCAAATAGAAATGTTTTGTTTTATTTACATTATCATGCCCCTTTGAACATCGGGACATTTCATAAAAAAATATACCTACAGCATGACTGCTTTGTCATTTGACACAGTAAAACAAAAGATATTCACAGACCACACATGTTTAATGTTACAAGAAACGTGAAAGGACATGATACAGATACACAGTTTGCTAACTATGATCTGACAACTTGCACTGAAACTGAAGGGTCACTGGAGACAAATTCAGGTTCTAAAACTTTTTGTGAAGACCTTCAAAATGCCATGAAAATGCATACATCTTCCTTTCCTGGCCTGTTTGCTTTAGTTAATTCTAATACAGTAGAAAGTTGGTGCATTAATGCATTTCTGTTGGAGTACATTTTTCTGTGCTACAACTGAACAGTTCGATGGATTTCAAGGTGGTTTTGTGGTTAGATTCCAAATGCCAATAAATCTCAGTAAAGCATTATATCCCATTTAAATGACTTTTCTCTCATACGACCAAACTACAGAGCCTGAATGAAAATGAAAACATTAATTCCATAAACCAGAGTGTTACAGTACTACATTTTTCTAAATTTGGTTGATCTCTTCTTTACTTTTTGCACAGTTACAGAAAGCACATGGCACATGTGTGCTAGACAATTTGTTGATTTAAGCCAAAAGGATGGCACACTTAGGTTGTGTCTAACACACATCTACAGTGTGTATCCATGTATTCTCTGCGGGCTCTTACCCAGTCTGTCTGGTAATTGGGATCAGATGAGTGGCAGCAAAAGCGAGGCGACCTAGGCTCTCCGGGACCCGCTCTAACCTGGAAGCATTTATTTTATAGAAAAGATGTTTAGTTAAAGTGCGGCGCAGCAGCCTGCAGCCCAGCCCCTCTAATGACACTCCAGCTCTCCATGCCCGGGCCTGGAGACAGAGTAGTGTGATGGATATGACTGGTGAAACAGGGACACACACACACACACATTAACTAACATGCTGCCATCAGCGAGCACCGTGATGGATATAACTGGTGAAAGCTCTGAACACCGTTTCCTGAGTCCTTCACTTCCTTCCTCCCAGGCCTCGCTCGGCCGAGCTGAGCTGGGTTTCACTCGACTTGGGCCGGATTGGATTGCAGATTAACTGGCTTCCTGTCCAATCCGTTGGCTGCGTTCATCTGCTTTCTTAACAGTCACTTTTATTTATGAGTAAGCAGTGACGTTATTGAGGATGAATGAGTGTCTTCAGGATGGATGAGATCCTGGAGGCTGGGGGGTCAGGAGGGGTAGCTATAGTTGAATGAATTAGAATGTTTTTTTGTTTTTTTTGTATGATGTCTATGAAGTAACCTTAAAGAAGTGTATTTCCAGCTGTGCATTCAAACATTCTTTTACTTTGTGCTGGATTATTTTCCTTCAGAACTACAGCACAAAGGCTTTGAATTTTCTTAATGTTTTTATTGCACGGCAATTATCTCAAAATCAGCAAGTAATGTCTGTCTGCAATACAGCCTCTAAGATTATATTTAAGACAAGTGCCAAAACCTTCCAGCAAAGATTGACTGAATGCATGAATGTGATAGAATCAGGTGTTACTTTATTTTATTATTTTTTCAGTTATTATTATAATTCTGTAAAAAAAAGAGTTTACTTTGATTATATTAGAAACAAGTTTATAACCTCTATTCAAAAAAAATATCATGTCCTCTAAGACATACAAGAATAAAGTAAATAAATTACTTCATAAAGAGATTTTAATTTATCTGAAAATTCACCTGTTGCAGAAGTAGTACAATACGTTTGACTACCTGTAGCCTATTAGGGAAAAAGTCAAGTGTTGTTACAGTGAAGTTATTTATGTCAAAAATTAATTTTCACAATGCAGGGCATGCCTTATCGTAAGAAAATATGAAGAGAATCTACAGAATACATAAAAGCCAGTGTACAAATGTTAAAGATTGAAATAAACAGGTAATGACAGATCTTTTTTTTTTTTAAACTAATTTTCTGTTCTCTAAACTGGACTTTTCTGAGCCCTTCAGTCATTTCTAAGGCTTTTGATGTTAAGATGAAATTGTATATTGGGTCTATTGTCATTCTTTCCACCATCCCATCCATACAGGTCTCCAACATCATCCACCACCCACCTCCCTCCCCTCTCTCCTGCTGGCAGCCCTTGATTACACTCGTCTCCTGGGGGAAGGTTTCAACTCCTCAGAGATAGTAACATCGAGGGCACTACTAGCTAGTCACTTCAGATCAGGGCGGGGGGAGGAAATGGCGACGGACATAAAGCTAAATATATAATTCCTCCCATGCCGGTAATCACGATGTCCAGACGATTTGAAATGACAGTTTAACCACTTTAGACTGAGGAACGCTTTGTTCACATTTGAGGAGCAGGAGGTGTGCGGGAGCCTTCTAGTGGGTCCCCAAAGGGGCCCGCGTGGTCTTCTCTCTAAACGTACGTGGGGGGGAGCACACGTTCCATTGAGTTATAATGGCTCGCAGACCAGACAGGAGCAATTCTGTGAATGACTGACGGAAGGAAACACTCTCGCCACCCGGTATTAGTTTACCTGATTATTAGGAAATCCAGCTTCCACCTAAAAATGGCCGCCCATTTCCCTGTTACAAGCGGTAAGAGCACCCACCTGGACTAGGCCTAAACGTGGTCTGCATTACACCAGCTACAACAACGTCTGCATGCCGCACAGCTCCGCCAATTACATCTATAAATATTAATAGGCTAATCTGCACATATTCTTCTCCTGCATCCATGTGAGGGTCAGAGATACTCCTATGAGCATCAAATCCATTTAAATCTTTAGTTCAATTTGCATATGCAGAGATTTTTTTTCCATCTCAGGCTCTCTCAGTGTCGTTTCTCCCCATCATCAAATCGCAAGAGGAGAGGGCATTTGGTATTCACACTTTGATTGGATCCTTGATGAGATCTTCAGGATGGCTTCTCTCACACTGACGCTCTTAACACTCCAGAGGTGATGAGAAGAGAGAGAGAGGGAGGGAGAGAGGGAGGGATAGAGAGAGAGAGAGAGAGAGCGAGAGAGAGGAGGGAATAAGAGGTGTGTGTCTGAGGGAAGGATCTATCCAGTTGACGCTGAAGTGGTCAGCTCTGTCGTTGCTCGGCTCTGTAGACTCCTCAGAGGTTCAGCCGCTGCGGGGGTACCGCACATCAAAGTTCAACGTGTAATCGAACACAGAGTGCCATCAAATAGACATCCTTTTTCCAATTTCAAACACAAAGAGGCTTTGCAATATTTTGTTGGGTCTTTTTTTTTTTGTTGCAAACTAGCATTAGACCATAGTAAAGATCCCTCTCTCTCTTAAAGATATGAATAATGCAATAAAGACATCTGCATTAAAGTAGGACATTGAGACGTAGAATAAGAAAAGCTGAGAGGGGATGGAGAGAGTGAAATGAGCAACACTCCAGGGCTTTTGATTCTTTCTCTTCCATGTCTGTGTCATCTCAAAAAGGAATACAATTGGACTGGATAAGGAAACTTTACAGTACCCTAAAGAAAAATCCTTAATCCAATTTTTGAAACAGAAAATTAAAATTTGAAATCTATTTTTCTTTTTTTTTTTTTACTTTAAAATGATCAATTGAGCTCAAATGCAAGCCAAAATGGAAGTAAAAAAATAAAACTACAGTTCCCAGAGTCTCCACTTGAGCCTGCTTCAAAAACCAAGGAATCCCCAATACAGCGCATATTAAAATTCCAAATTACAGCAGATATAAACATGTTTACAGCTTGGTACAAAAACCAACAACCTGTCTCTACACCTAATTTCTTTATTGATAAAAGCTGTACATGTTGATATATACATTTAATATATATATCATCTAATATAATATATCATGTTTGGATTATATTAAGACTTAATAAGAGTTATATAATGAGTTGATTTAACAGACAGGTGGGGGCTTCACTTTAGTTCAATCTGGTTCAACTCTCTAAACTGTTGGCTCTATTTGTGTTGTTTTCATTGTTTGAAACATTACAGCTAGATGATGAGCTTTAGATGAGTAGGATAGGTGTGTTTCAGAAACCATGTTAATGTTTTTAACCCTTAACCCGCTTCTGATAAGCAGGAAGTTTACTAGAGTCAGGCCTTCAGACACCAATGAGTGACCTCACTGATGTTTCATAGAGTCTATGCTTATAACTCACTACATACGAGCCCATAAAATCAGTACTTCATGGTGTGTTGGACATTTTATTGTGCTGTTGGTATGTTAAGTTTGAAATGCAATACCCTTCATCGTGGACAGTGTACATGGAAAGCAGTGCACAAAGGATGGTGACTTGGCCAGCACTTAATACCATAATGCTTTGTACTGGAAAAAAAAAAGAGGTAATGTAGTAATCAACTGTACATTAATTACCCTGATAGTTTCTTCAAATATCTTTCATTATGCCAATGAGCTTATGAGCAATATAATCCTCTATATAGAACTTCCTTAATAGAGAAGAGGAGGGGGGGGGGGGGCATTATGGAATACTTTCAGACACAACCTAGGTGTGGAAAACTTTGATTTTATTTGCTGTTCTGGCTTCACTGAGTCAGTGATCCTCATGTTACATGAGCTACTGTTACAGTACAATTTCAGATTGGACTAATATCCTGTGAATGTGACCTTGACCAGCTCATTACAAAGAGTGAAATTTAAGTTGTGAAAAGTCTTCATTCAACTCGTGTTTATCATCTGCGTCATGCGAGTATGAGGCAATGATGCTTTTGAGTAAAAAATACAACTTAGTTGTGAGGTTACGACTGTATGTTCCAGACCGGTTATCCTTCTGTGAAAGGACAGGGAATGAATAAAAGTCAAGACTATCATCTGAAACGCTTACTGAACCAATGCATAGTTGTATATTTATGTGAGGAACAGCCAAAAGACACAACAGAACTTACACAAAGAGAAACCTCTGTTTCACACACACACACACACACACACACACACACACACACACACACACACACACACACACACACACACACACACACACACACACACACACACACACACACACACACACACACACACACACACACACACACACACACACACACACACACACACACACACACACACACACACACACACACACACACACACACACACACACACACACACACACACACACACACACACACACACACACACACACACACACACACACACACACACACACACACACACACACACACACACACACACACACACACACACACACACACACACACACACACACACACACACACACACACACACACACACACACACACACACACACACACACACACACACACACACACACACACACACACACACACACACACACACACACACACACACACACACACACACACACGGCGTTGCTAGTAGTAGTAAACATTCAAAAGGAACAGGGGTAATTCACTTGATAAATGTCAACCGAAATGAAGCTATCAGCTGAAAGCAATTTCCTCGTGCTCGCCTGTGTTCTGCGCCAGGGACTGGGGAGATTTTCACCCCTCCATCGATCATGAAGCCTCTGTTTTAGGCCAAGGTACACAATGCCCTCAAATTGCTGACATATGGACCTCGAATCACCACAAAAACCTGCCATTTCCACCCGGCCCCTCCTCTGTCCTGACCCAGCCACTCCTCTGCTAAACTCTTGTTTATCCAATGGCTCCGCTCTGTTTGGGCCATTACAGCAAACAGAGGGCCAAGGCAAATGTAATAAAGCCACAATCTGCAGTGTGGAACTACCAGCTAACACCAAAGATAACAAAAACACTTCTGAATCTGCAGCGTCACTGTTCCTCGATTCATTTCCTTAATGTTGAAGCAGTCGGGACAGCATTTTTTTTCGTAAACATAATTAGAAGTTTTCAAAGTCGCAAAAGTGCTGCAATCATCAAATGACCGGGTGACTAAAAGACCAAGTGTGTGGGCAAAAAAGTTTCAAAATTAAACCCGTCTGCAGTGTGGGCTGCCTGCGACCAGTAGCAGAGGAAGCAAAAACAACTCATGACAAAGATGAAGACAGTGACCACATAATGGTACGGGAAGCCTCTCGCTGGTGTAAACAACAGATAGATGAAGGCAGAGTCGTGTGTGTGTGTGTATGTGTGTGTGTTTGTGTGTAGCTGGATAGGTTCCCTATTGAAACACTTCTCATATTGATGCACTTTGAGTAACTTGTTTTACTAATTCTGAGGGGGACTTTAAAGTGCAGCTATTTAAAGACAAAGAGGGCCAAGAGTACAACATTTAAAAGCCTCTTTTCCTGATGGACAATTGAAGCAGGGGCCTAGAGGTCCATACACAGGAAAAGTCCATTATCACTCCAAGTAATGGAGAAGGGGGAGGGGGGGGGGGGGGGGGGGGGTCTGACTTCAAACTCAAAGTGGAGAAAAAGAAAAGAAAACAAAAGAGAGAAAGATGACGCACATGGTACAAAGCATTTCTTCTTCAATGGAGTCCATCAATAATGCTGCTCACAGACATCAGAAGTTAAAGGTCTTTTTTTTCCTCTTAAGTGCATTATTTGAACAGATTTTGCACCAATGTGAAACAAATGTTTGGCAACACGCTAATCACATCCTACAACTCTGGAACACGCTCTCTTTTGCGCTCTTGCCACCGAGACAAACCCGCAGCCAGTTTACACACAGACGGGTGCGCTTGTTTTATGTAAACAGACAGCCCTTGTGGCAGGAGGTTTGATTAGGAGGAGGCCCGCAAATCCCATTAAAAGTTCATTTGTTGCTCATTGGTTGTTTGTTTGAAGACAGGAAGAGTAGGGCTGAGTTGAAGAGAAGAGCTGGCTGTCAGTTTGTTGTTGTTAGTGTTGTTTCCGTAGCCCATTTCTGTTTATGTGCTGATGGTTAAACACAGACATCTAGCAGCAGGAAAAAGGAGACCTTCACCAGTCATGTGACCAGAAACCAGTAGAGCCAAAATGTTCACAACTGGACAGAGTCTTGCTGCTTTGTGGGAAGCTTTCAAACTGAACCTGATTAAAAAAAAAACACCGTCTATTGTTTTCACAGTATATCACTTTATGTCTATCTTATGACACCGTATTGAAAATGAAACCTGTGCATTTCTTTTCATCCTCACAATCAGCCTAACAGCTCTTTGGTCTTGGCTGCGACCTGTTTGTCGATGTCAGCTGCAATGTTGTCCGACATCTGCTGAATCTGTGGAGAGGGAGAGAGAAAAAATGTTTGAATATACATTTAGGGCTTATTTTGTTCCTCCCTCTTTTGTATCAAGCAAAGAAAGACATCATGTAGCTGCTGTGCTCCAACCAAGCAGCCACCTCTGGCAGTTTTGACAACAGAAATGAACATGTTTACAGCCAGGTATAAAAAACAAAATGATTAGTCTCATTAGTTATTGTCATCATGGGCAAACACTGTACAAGGTTTTTTTTTTCCTCCGTTTTGATTTTATGTACGATACGTGTTATTCATAGTTAGGCGCGTAGCTGACATGATTGACAGGTCGGCACGATGTAACGGTTTGCCATAGGGCTTAAAACCCGCCTCAGCTCCAGCCTGTCGTTGGGTTGACTGAACTTTAGGTTGAGACAGCATTTCCAGCATGGCGGCTGCGGCCGATGAGCCTCCGGAGCCCCCTGCCGTAACAGATGGGTGACGTCACTCAGGCTTCGTCCATTAATATTTACAGTCTATGGTTCCAACACATGACCGGACTGATGGTGATTTCCCACTTTGGTGCAAATGTGCCACGTTTATTGTATAAACGTGGCACATTTGTATTCAGTCTGGCTGACCTCTAATCAATCTGTCTAATATTAGTGTCTCCTTTAAGTCCTGTCCATGTTTTAACTCCTTGTGTAATCTGTTGTTTGTACGTCAACTTGTCTTTGTTTGTTTCTCATGTGTACGGGCTGCTCCACACCAATTTTCCCCCCAAGAGGGATTAATAAAGTTGTTTGAATTGAATTGAATACCTTAGGATAGTGGTTCCCAAATTGGGGTCGGGACCCCCTGGGGGGTCGTAAGACACTGAGAGAGGGGTCACAAGATGCCTTGACCAAATAAAACTTAGTCGTTAGTGAAGATTTGTGCTGAAATATAAGGGATATGTAAAAATGAAAGTTTGCAAATAACTGCAACAATGTAGGTGTCCTTTGAGGCTATGAATAAAAACACAGATATCACCTGTGTGTCTTGTCCGCTCAGTCCTACATTTTATGCATGGAGATTACTTGAGTTCTACTTCTAGAACTTTATTAAAATTAATTACTAAAATAGGGACAGTGGGGATCCCTGGTCTCTAGTTGTTTTGGGGTCCCAAGCTGAAATGTTTGGGAACCTCTGCCTTAGGAAATTGTGTGCAGTTGTTTCAGTAGTTTTAGTACAAAGACAGCAATCATAAGTAAGCTCCATTAGGAGGTTTCTGACACTCACTGGGTACGTCTGTCTCTATATGGAAGAGCAGAGTTGTCCCTTTTCTTAGCTCCTTCTCCTACCTGTTTTTCTACGAGTCGTATTGTGTCCTCTGAGTGTCCTTCCTTCGCTCTTTTTGCCTGTGTGACAGCGTTCGTTCTCACTTTCCTCAGCGAGTCTTTAGCCTTGTTGCTCAACTGCTTTGCCAGCTTGGTGAGGTTTTCTCTGTGTTCACGTGTAACTCTGCAGGAAAAGACAGACGGAGATAGATCACACAAGAGAGAAAACAACTAAGATTGAAAGATGCCTATACTGTAGGTTAGAAGCTTCTCTTAAACCAGGGTAATAAATAATATCAAGAGACGATCTCGTACAGTACATGACACCAGACTTCTAGGAAATAATGTAATCCAAGATACACTGTCCATATACCTTCAATCTGCTCGAGCAGAGTTTGAAAGAAAGGCTGTGTTTTGAGCGTTTTACACTGAAACATGTGACTTTACAGACACAAAATGTTTTTTTAAACTTGTCCTCACTTGTGCAAATGAGACTGTGAAGAGCTCGTAGGCCTGGAGTCTAATCATTTTAGCGACAGTCATCTAGCAACAATCACTTCCTCAAGGTGTGAGAGCAGAGCTGAAAGATCCGTCATCTGAAAAACTTTGCATTCACTTTGCATTTGTTAATCACTAAGAAAAATCCTTCTTCCCATTTCACTCTTCCTTTTTTTGTCCTTAATTGGCCTCTTTTCCGTTGTTTTTTGCCTCAGGGACTATTTGCAAACAATCCAAGTGCAGCGTCTATTTACCACAAACAATATGGCCTAATTACTGATTCCAAGGCCAATCAAGGAGAGCCTTCTCTTTGGAAATGCAAATGGAGCCTCGGAGCGTGCCGAGACTGATTGCGGGGGGAAAGCAGTCTGACTCTTGTCTCCCTCCTCTGCCAGACTAACACCTGCTGCTCCACTGCGCGCGCGCACACACACACGCACACACGCACGCACGTAAACACAGGCAGACTTTCATGCATTTACACCGTGCTTAACTGAGTGAGTGATGGTTAGTTTTGTGTGTTGTTTGAGTTGGCAGAGATAAAGAGAGAGAAAGTGAGTGAGAGAGGTAAAGAAATAAAAAAGAGAGAGAGAGAGAGAGGGAGTGACCCGACTCTCACATCATCACGTTGAGTGTTTCTATACAGCTACAAATAAATGTCCATAAATCTGTCAGTAACAACTCAGACGTGTGGATTTATCAAGGGGGAGAAATCCAAAACCACTAATGAGGCTAACTAAGGTTAAGTCTTTTATTGAACTAAATGTATTTACAATCTCATTCTTTTTTTTTATCTTTTTAACTCATAAAACTAAATACCAACTCTCTCTTATTGTTTAAAAGTGGTCATACATAAACCCATTGATTCAACTAATAAAGAAATAAATACTTATGTAAACATTAAAGCAGTATTAATGGAAAATAAATAAATCAGCGATGGCAATAAAAGCGCTTAAAGCAGGTAAAACTTTTCTGCGCTGGAGGCTATTTGTGTATGTGAATATGTGTGTGTGTGTGTGTGTGTGTGTGTGTGTGTGTGTGTGTGTGTGTGTGTGTGTGTGTGTGTGTGTGTGTGTGTGTGTGTGTGTGTGTGTGTGTGTGTGTGTGTGTGTGTGTAGGGGGGAGGGTGTCAGAAAGATACTCACTTGGGAACTGGTACCTTGATGATGGTCCCGTCCACCTCAGGGTTAAGGTTCATGCTACTCTCTCTGAGGGCGCGGGTGGCAGCCACTGTGGCCTGGGGGCACACACAAACACACACACACACACAATGTTACAAACACACACACACACACACACACACACACACACACACACACAATGTTACAAACACACGAGAAAAGCTGCGCTACAACTACAGGTAGTGGCAAAGCTCCAGCTGGCAATCATTACGGTGTTGTAGTGTGTATCTAGTGTGTGCGTGTGTTTGGGTGGGGAGTGTGTGTGTGTGTGTGAGGAAGCCCGTGCAGTGTGGAAATGCCCCGGGCCACTGTCAGTGCGTGGTCCTGTGGGAGAGGACTGAGAGGTTGCAGGGCAGGGCGTCGACCCATGGTGACCTCACAGGAGAGTCTGCTTGTGTGTGATGCATGGATACACACACACACACACACACACACACACACACACACACAAATACACACACTTACAAGTGCAATAGTTTGCACAAGTTCCATTCTTTAAAGCGGGTTTTTGCTCTTTGTTAATTACAGAGCAGCTTCATTATGTGGTGTGACTGAAGTGAACATTACAAATAACTACACTGTTCTTAACACAATGTTCTCGATAGTCTCATAAAATAAAGACTAGCAATGAAAACACCTGCAGAAAACACTCTCAGCTGTTGTCTTATTGAGAGAGTTGGAAAATAACAACAACACCAGCTGTCGCCTTTTTTACAGGGATGAAGAGAATCAGAGGGAAATCAAAATAAGAGCATTGTGTGTTTTGTGAGGCAACAAGCGATCGAGCGTCAGTTATGGACAAACGACTGGAGAGGCAGCTGTGCATGTCAACTCCAGACTTTATCTCGAAACAACATGAGGCATGATCAGATAAAGATTGTGTCAGTCACACAACATCTCTGTGAGATCAAAGTAGTGACAGAGGCTTCTTTTGAAATAAGTCTACTCTGTTTATTTGTATTTGTTTGCAGGCTGGTAGGAAAATATGCTTGCAAGTGACTCACAGGGGGTTAAAACAGTGTTTAGATATCATGTGAAAGACTAAAAACTTCACACAATCTAGCACATAACACATTACAACGCGGGAGTTTTAAAGTGCACACAGAAAACGGGGAATTTTTTACAAACCAAAATAAAGTCACACTCCTAAAAACCAATTCTGCAACCACATGACAATTCCCTCAGCTGAGGTTCTCAAAGTCTGCTAATGTGCATGTGAGGAAAAAAAGAAAAAAAAAAAAAAGAAAAGAGCATTACATTTTTTTTGACCCCTTTCTACCCTACTCCTCTTTCCTGACAGCTCCTTCTGGGCCTTTTTCCCACTGGGGGAATGAATATGGCAGCGAGATTAAAGGAATTTATTTGTGCGCATTAGATTAATTCATGAGGTTTCCTTTCTTTTCCTTTCTTAAAAGTCATCCGGTGCACAGGCCCTCTGGTTTCTCCCTTTGAGTGTTGGGTGATAGATTCAGCAAATACCTATGTTTGATTGTTCTCAGCATCAAATTCATCACTATTTCCCCCCCATCTCTCCCTCTCTCTCTCTCTCTCTGACCATCCGGTGGTTAAGGAAAAACAAAGCCGATTTTTTCTTTTCTGTGGAGGCAGCGCGGGATCTGGTTAATATGTCTGAGAGGAAGAGAAATTACACCAAAGTTTCACATCAAACGCTTGACGGCTCGGTTCAAAGAAAAGAGGAATGCGTGTGTGTGTGTTACGTGTGAGTGAAGAAAACACTTGTGGTGGGATGCTTTAACTTGCACATACACACACGCATCCTAAAACACACTTTAAATTGCCTCCTGATCTAAGCATGCTGCTAGCTGTTGTTGGTTCCACTGTTTCTTCCCAGGCTGCTCTTAATGAATGAATGGAAAACAATGGCAGAGCCTC
The DNA here is from genome assembly GCF_963584025.1 of Labrus mixtus. Taxonomy (NCBI): domain Eukaryota; kingdom Metazoa; phylum Chordata; class Actinopteri; order Labriformes; family Labridae; genus Labrus; species Labrus mixtus. The sequence continues at coordinate 13,298,743 of NC_083628.1, read as the reverse complement.
TAGAGTGCCTGGTAATGGATAGGCATCATTATAAGCCTATTAGCTCTGGGTACTGACGCCTCACCTCTGTGTGGGACATTGGTAACTTAGGGCACAGGATAGCGTGTGTGTGTGTGTGTGTGTGAGAGTGTCTGTCAGAGTGTGTGTGGTCCGTTGTCGGAGTTTCTGGGAAGGAAATAGAGTCAGTGAAAGATGATTCAGGTGGAGAAGTGAAATTCAAGATCTGAGATGCTGATAAATATGTACATTTGCATGTTGTTTTGGAGATATTAGCACAAAGGGGAACAAAGACGTGGAACCAAAATGTCCCAGGTTCAAAAACGGTGAGCGGTAGGAAAACAGGAGGTGGTGGAGCATAGTTGTAAAAACGTTTTTTGTTCGATTGTGGTGACGGACAGGTGTTTTATTCTTAAAGAAAACACTCCTTTTGAATGTCACCCGTGCTTAGAGTCCACAGCAAAAATTATTGGGCAATTTTTGGAAAGACTGCCAAAAAGTGACGCACAGGTGTTTCTTGGTCCCCTGAGGATGAATCATTTGACTTGTCTTATGTATGGGTGGGACAAAACATTGATACGGCTGTAAACCGTTGTCCTGACTCGTGTGATACAATTATCGAATTGCTGGTACAAAAAAAAAAAAAAAAATCGACTTTCGAATTTCAGAGAATAATAAGGAACTTTAAACAGATTTCCCTGCCACTTTCACTCATCGCAGCACGACTTGAACGAGGGTAACGTGAACAGAACAAAGAACAATTTTCATAGCGGATAAAGAAGAAAACAGCCATGATAATATCAGACAGCGGTGAAAGAAAGTTGAAGGCTGAGGTGATAAGAGGTGAACATGAGAGTGAATATATACATTAGTCCTGCATATTATCTTTTTAAGGGCTGTTTATATTCTTCAGTTAATCACATATCGTGATTTATAAACATATGGTTGTCTAGCAATTTATCAATTATCGCTGTATCTTGATGTAAGCGTTACTGTGGGCCGTGAGGCCAGAACTTTTATCCTCAGAACTTGAAATACTCCATTTGATTAAGGCGGGTCAGCTGGGCAGTACGTGAAGGAGGAGTAGTCTTCCTTATTTGGTGACTTCTTTTGTGTTAGTAGCACTACAGCATTCCTAAGTAAGGACCTTTCCACAATACAAACAACAGTGGAAAACAAGAGGTAAAGAGCAGCAACACTCCACTCAACACCAGTAGTGATGTCATCAATCTGCCCACCTCATAGTGGTGAACAGTTCCTGTTGCATTCACTCATTGGTTCTCTTCAACTTCTTGTGCATGTGTGACAGAGGCTCTAGTCACTACTCAATCTGCAGCTTGTGTTCAATATAATCAAGCAAATGATAGCAAATACAAATCTATACTAATATACTGAAGTGCTCAAACATTATACCTACTTAACCTCAGCATGTTAGCATTGTTATTGTGAGCAAGTTAAATACAGACATTAATCTTTAGGCTGGAGCACTACACCTAACTTTGATCTAAACTGGATGAACCACTTTTAAAAAAATAAGTAAACTAATGTCAAAATTCTGAATTAAAACGTAACCTTCATTATCATTAGCAGATCTCTATATGTCTGCATCCCTTGTTATGTGGCATCATTCCTTAGGCCTTTCTCTGCAGTTATTTCAGCTGTCAGGTGGGACATCATGTGATTCCTCGTCTTGTTGTCTATGATTTCTCACTGTGATTTCTTATTTAAGTTTAGCATGTTTCTGTTACACTTCTACATTAACATGCATGCAAAGTAATACATGTATGCTCATGGGGTGGTATTTATCCTCCTAACCATTTAATAATTGTTTAGTACTCTCGTCTCGTTTTTTGACAATCACAGACACAAACAACAACAACAACAACAAAAGATTTAAACTTTGCTTACAATTGTACCTAAAGAGAATTGTAAGGGAGAGACATGCAAAAAATAATATTTAGCAGCCTATCTGCTTCAAGGTAAACAAGACCAAAGAATACCACACCATCAGACAAGACTGTCTGCAGGTATAGGACTTTATATCATCCTGTTTAATGCTAAAAGAAAAAGCACATTTAAGTTTTCCAGACCACCTGAGAGTCCAACCACTAATAAAATGGGTTCCCCCCATGGACACAATTTCTTTCTGCAGCTCTGATTAGTACAACGTTGTATTATCTAAGAGGGAGTTCAGGGAATGAAAAAGGAGAGAAAAAAAAAGAAAAGAAAAATAATCCATTCCTTCCTAACCTGGGGGTAAAATGAGGTAATTTCCTTTTCTGTGACAGCTCACACACGGACATAACCACATCTCAGAGTGTGCACACATAGAGTTCATGTTACTATCTTCCAGCCCAGAACAAAGGGCTCAGCGAGTGATCAATCAATTAGCATCTGAGAGAGGGCGGCTCAGGTTTCATTTTCACAGAGACCTGGTCTTGGTGTTCTGGTCTGGATCACTCGACTTTCTACGAGGACCGTCCATCTGTGTATTATTTTTATAGAGCTTTCAGTTACTGTGTGTTTGTATGAATTAGACAAACAGACATCGGAAGAATCTGTATGTGTGTGTTCTTTTTGCTTTAGCGTGTGTGTATATGTGTGTGTGTGTGTGTGTGTGTGTGTGTGTGTGTGTGTGTGTGTGTGTGTGTGTGTGTGTGTGTGTGTGTGTGTGTGTGTGTGTGTGTGTGTGTGTGTGTGTGTGTGTGTGTGTGTGTGTGTGTGTGTGTGTGTGTGTGTGCGAGTGTGTGTGTGCGAGTGTGTGTGTGCGACTTACCTCTGGGAAGCTGCTCATGTTGACCATAATGACCTGAGGTGATTTCATAGAGATCTGACCCAGCTGGTTGAGAGGGAACTTCCCATCTTGAGTTGTCACCACAATGTGATCCAGAGCTCCTAAACAAACACAGATACATGTCATGGTTTCATTTCTTCATCATTCATATGTTCAAGCATATTTGATTTAAAGCAGCATGTGGCCATGTGCAGTGCACTCATACTGATTCTGTGCATGGTTACAACGGCACTTTTTGTTTGCGATACAGATTTTATTTCGCATTTGTATGCTGAAATAATGAATAACAGAATGCATTTTGTGGATATCGGATTTTATTTGTTATAAATTCAAGTTAAATGTTTTATTTATAGGTATCATTTTAACTTTTTCTCATTTTAACGTCTAAAATTCTAAAGATATCATCTCATAGCCACTGTTTTTGACATTTTATAACTAGTTTGAAGTTCTGTCTGGAATCTTTACTCGGAAATACCTTAAACCCAAATACGTTTTTTTTTTTAAATTTGACATACTTTATTAATCCCTGAGGGAAATTCTGATTTACACTTTGCTATTTAGAGACATGCTTCTCACACATATAAACACATGAACAAAATAAACACATGAACAAACAGGACTCCATGTATTAATGGAGAGACGTCAGAGTGAGGCTGCTACAAGCTGCTACGCAGGGACAGCCAGAGACGTTTGGGGTTCGGTGCCTTGCTCAAGGGCACGTCGGCAGTACTCAGAAAGATACCTGGCACCTCTCCAGCTGCCAGACCAATTTCCATATTTTTGGTCTGCAAAGAGACTTGAACCGGCGACCCACCGGTTCCAAACCCAAGTCCCTAAGCTACTGTTGGCCAAAGTGTCAAATGTTTGTTTTTAAAAAAAAAAAAGGTGAATGTCAGAATATTGGTATAGAATGTGGGAACAATAACTTATTGTTTGGCGACACTGTTTCAACATAGACTTAATTTAAAGGGAAACAAACACAGTCAATTTCCCAGATGGACTGATTAACAAATAAAATGACGGATAGATGTGCAGCAGAAGTGACAAATTGTATGAGTAAGTTAAAAAAAAAAAAAGAAACCCATTGTTAAGAATTTCCATGATCTCTTTCCTCTCTCCGCTGTCAACACTTAGAGAAACAAAGGTAATATGCCAACATGAGTGGACTTCTGTCCCCCCACTTTTCTCTCTCTCCATCCCCCCCCCCCCCACCCTCTCCTCCATCTGGCTAACCTCAGACGCAGTTGTTTCCTTCTTCCCTACCTCTGCCTTACATCACCCACTCCCTGCTCACCCACAGGGGGGCTGTGCTGATGGTGCGTGTGGGGTTGAAGGGAAGGTGAGCCAATGGTGTAATTTTCCCTATGCGATCAATTTGTCAAATGATTTCAATGGCCGAAGAACCAGGTCCACCAGAAACAATGTTGAAAATAACACTGAGGAGGGATCTCATTCATATCACACAAATATACACTATAATTATTCATCAATCGTATCATCTAAAAACGAGTTGTTTTTCAATATAAGTCAAGAACATTAAATAAGCCATATCATCTGCAGATCTAAAATAATGTAGTCTAATCAATGCAGAGTTATTGTCATCTGTATCCACCAGACTCAGATAAGTGAAAAACATAATCAATTCTATTGCTGTGTGTTTATGACATTTTTACCACTTTGGATACAAACACTTTGAGAAACAGTTGCCATGATCAGCAGAAATGTGGGTAAATGTGTTTGGTTAGCTTTATCATCACACTGAATCATCAGTGTGTCATCGTTGGTGGTTGGTCCAGTCTGTCCACATACTGTACGGTAAAAGCTGACCAGTTTAAGCTGGAAATATGACAGACCCCGTTGACTTTTGGTGGCTACTGTGCAGTTGTTTGATGTGCATCAGAGCTTGAATATGTTTAACAAAACAAAAACAACCTTGACATTTCAACACTTTTAAACTGATGCGTTGATTTTTTTTAAACACATATGGTTACTAATGTGCACATTCAGCATTCAAAGAGCGACCACCTGGTAAATCTAAGTCTATCATTTACTCTGTTTTTGTCTCCAGCTTTACCTGAGGCATATATGTTACTTCTCTACTATGGTCACCATGTTTGTTGACTCTGCTTTGTCTGTCTGCAGTTTGGAGCTGGATAGGTTGCATACAGTTGGTCATTAATGATTTTGAAGTAAACAGCTGCCGGCTACTACTGCTGGAGCAGGACACCAAGAGCAGTCTGGCTGAGCCTAAACAAAAACCAAAACGTGCAGCTTGGTTGAAAAAAAAGTATTAATTATCTTTAAATGTGAAGATCTGGTTTGCTTTAGACAGATCCAGGTTAGCCGTTTCCTTCTTTCTTTCAGACTTAGGCTAAGCTAACAAGTTGCTGGCTGTAGCTTTAAAGTGAACAGAAAGACATGAGATTTATATCAGTGTTCTCATCTAAAGTTCAGCAAGAAAGCTAATAGCCTTATTTTCCAGAATGTGAAACTATTTGCTTTCATCTTCAACATGGAATTAGAGAATATTTTTAGGTCTTTCTTGGATTTTTTTTTCCAGTGCTTTGGTTGGTGTCCACCCGGTCTTAAAGTGTGATGGACAAAGATGTGATGTTGATAAAAATTAACCACATTTTTCTAGATCTTTGACTTTCTGCTCCACAGTTGGCGCACACAAACACACACAAATTGCAACGTACTACAGTCCATACAGCCATATCCACACATATGTACTCATAAGCTTAATGAGAGCCAGATGGGAGGTTTGTGGAACAAACACACACATACATTCGGACAACTGACGTAATTTCATTCCACCATCTCATCTCTCCTGTCAGCTCTAAGTCCCGCTGCCTCCCTGGATTACTGTGCAGCTGGACAGAAGAGAGGAGGATGGAGGGATGGAGGGAGAAAACAGGCAGATGACAGGACGGAGGGAAGGAGACAAAAACTGACCAAAGAAAAAGAAGGACATGAGAGCTGGAGGGAGGGAAGAACTCTTTTTCTCTTTTTCCCTGTGAACAAATGTTTCCCTGTAGGTCGATAAGAAATTTGAATATGAAAGCATGTGACAAACGCAGGCCAAAATATGAAGCTGGAATTAATTGGAAAAACAAAAGAGTAGTGTAAGTTATGGAGGAATACAAGGGAGGGTCCGTAGACAGAAAATGACTCAGACTGAGAAATGACTGAATGATGACTTGTGAAAAATAAAATGAAGATGAAGAATTAGTGGAAAAATCTAAAAGTAATAAAGATTGCGGGTATTTATAAGAAAGAACTTAAAAGTTTCAGACATGAAAAGTGTACATGCTGCAGATCAAATATCAGAGAAAGCACGCTTTTATCTGAGAGGGGGGGAAAAGCAGTTTGAAGTCTGATCCTATAGCGGCTGCCTCCTCCCTCAGGAGCTTCCATCACACACCCCCCCACCTCTGACTCCCCTGAGCACCGCTCCCATTTGTTAGGACCCGGAGGCAAAGTGTCATGACCTGGATGTAGTTGGGGAAACAGAGGTCAACCTGGGGTCAAGGTAAGGTCACACTCTGGCTCTCTCTAAGCCCTTAGGCACTTTATCAGGTAGCTGCACAGAGGAAAGTATCGACTTTTAACATCCCAAAATACGTACCAGTGATGTGCAAACATTTCTGAAATCAACCAGCCGGACCCACATGTAAGAATGTTAACTCTGTGCTAGAGCAAAGCTACAGCAAAGAAAACTGAAAACTGAGCTAAAAGCATTGGAAAATATCAGTTGACTCTGGGTAAGGCACAACAATCATTACTTTGTATTCATTTAAAAAAAAAAAACTCTCCTGTGAGGGGAAAGTATGACCCAACACATTTAAGCAAAGACAGAGGACATGGATGGATAATAATAATTATAAGGTTTATTTTGGGGCTTTTTATGCCTTAATTGTAGAGATAGGAGAATGAATAGAGATGGAAATCAGGGACAAGAGAGAGTGGGGAATGACATATAGGAAATGAGCCACATGTCAGATTTGAACCCGGGCTGCCCGCTTCAAGGACTGCAGCCTCTGTACATGGAGCGCACACCCTGACCACTTGGCTACTGGTGCCCCCACAATTTTTCTTTTGAACAGTTAATGAACACGTTTCAAATTTCCCTCTATAATCGATAGAAATTTGGATTAAGGTGTTCACATGTTGTTTTGTTTGGGCATTATAACTCATTATAATAAAAAAGAAGATCCATGTAAACCGTAGTTTACATGCTAGTATCACATCAGAGAACATCTGGCATTGTTAGATGGTTATTAGCTGTATGTTAACTTCTATCGTTTTTCGTCTTCTTTAAAGCGACTTATATAACAAATCTGAAGTTTTATGTTTTCATTCTTTGTAAACCTTTATTTTGAAACTGTTTTACTCTGAAGTAATATTTGTGTATTAAAGAGAGTCGTGTATGTAGACAGTCAGGCAGACAACATGAAAGCGAGTCCAAAAAGAAACAGATAAGTTCAATACCTGCCGAGGTCCTGATGCTGAGGTTGCGTGTGAAGTCATCTTTGAGCGCACTGAGAACGGCCGTCATGTCCTCCCTCACTTCATCAAGACTGATGATGTCTTCCACCAGAGCGGAATTAATATTCACCTTAGCCGCCTGGCCCTTTGCCTTGGCTTGGAAGAGGAAGAGAGGAAAGAGAGGAGGCTTGTATCTAAGACAAATAATATCTAATCATGTAGCTTATATTCATGCCAACAGAGCCGCACAGGATGTACTCATGTGAACTCCAGTTTTTTTTTTTTAATCTCCTCACTCACCTTTGGACTTCTTGGTGGCATAGAGTCGGGAGCATGCTGCAGGTGGGTAGCAGGGGGTGCCGGGGTTCAGAGGTAGTCTGCTAAACCTTGAAGGGGCGAGGAGGGGAGATCGGACCTGTCGTACCAGGGTCTGACACAGCAGTGGTCGCAGCAGGTTCAGCTGATTTAAAGCCATGTCTGTTGAGACAAAAGGGGGAAATGAGAGAGTTAATAGAAATATTGAGTTTCAAAGGATTTGATTCATTTTGGAGAAGGAATCACAAATTGCTCTCAGATCGGTTGAAAACCCAGTCAGTAAATTTTATGGAAATGAAGCAATAACTCATATCAGCCAGTAGGAGGTAGACCTACATCTTCTTCTAAGGTATTACAGCACCATCATATATTGTTTCCTTGACAACTTTTGTTGTTTATTTGCTGAAATGACAAATAAATTAAACTAAACCAGTCAGTTCCACCTTTTCTTTACATTGTCAATAACCCTTTTGTTTTGTGTACTAACATTTTAAAACCAGTGAAAGTGGCCCAACACAATTTCCTTGATGCCAAACCTGATGTCTCCAGATGTTTTGTTTTATCCAGAATACTAAAAAATGCAAAAATGTGTGCATTTTCCTCAAAAAACAACAACTACAGAGAAATAAGGGGGAATAAGAAGCCTTTCTAAATCAAATTACACATCCCTAGATCTAAATTCTCCAGGATACTTTATGTGCAGGTACATACAATACATAGGTTCTCTGTCTCATAGGATCAAAAGATGCAGACCAAAACAAACTCTTCAGTCAACCCACGCATCGTTTGGGAATTCCTGATGTCGAACCTTCCTTTCAAATACGTTACACAACAATATAAAAAGAAACCGCTCCCTCTCTATTGACACACTACCTCCCACCTCGCACAACTTCTCCCGAGTGTGAACTTTGTCAGTGAACCTAAGCTTACACACGCAAGCACAGACAAACTGTGAGATTTGGGAACCCACAGACACAAACACACACTGAAGCCTGCCTTTCACAGTCAGTGGCTGTGAACAGCTCTCAGTGTACTTAGGCATGACTGACATCCTCTGCTGTTACCTGTGAGGAGATACAAACCACAATGCTGGATTAAACACACTTTGGCATTAAAAAAAAACAACAGAAAAACTATCCAAAATGCATTTCTGCTTAAAATGTCTATATGTAGGCTATACATATTATGCCATGAAAAACACACATGTTTCAGTTTTTGTTTGCAAATGTGTCAGAATCCTCCCTAAAAATGCATCAAATTAATTGTAAAGTGGTAAATACACAGTGTAAAGTCCTCCTAAGTTTATTTACAGCCCAAAGATCACAGATACAACACTGATCCAAATGTACTCAACGGTTGCAACCGCAATGCAAAAATTCCACCCTTTCTTAATCCAACAACGGTTGTAACCAAAACCCAAACTTGTTCCAAAGGCAATATTTAGGCTACACGTTGCACCACCATGTACAACACAAACCCATAACATGCATCCGTGACTGGCAAGTTTCCTGACAAGCTGATACGATACAGCGCACTGTGGCAGAGCAGACACACTCAGATATGGGACGCTGACGGATCTCTTTAGAGAGGAAGTCGAGCAGAAAAAGTGAAGCACAGGTGTTCAGTGGGATACTGTAGCCTGACATCCTGTGGATCTCACACACTACAGCAGCTGTAGACACACCTCTTCTCCTTAAAGTGGCAGAAGATAGCTGGTGAGCCCTCGTGATCACGCCTCTGCACACTTATAAGTTTATCTGAAATAGTGCTGTATTATTTTCTGCTTAATGTTCTGCCTGGTTAAACAAAATGTTTTTGATTTTTACCTAGAAATGACTTTATATATCTACAAACCTCATTATTATTATTATGTTAAATTAATGCTAGAAAGTGGGGAACATATTTCTTCTCAACTTCCAACTCCCACTGTTCAAATTGCCATTTGTCGAATTATCAGTCAAAAAAAACCCCCAATGCTTCTAAAAATACGAAGCTATAAAACAGTTTAATGTCATATTTTAGAAGCTTAACCGAAACATGTTGATCTTGGCTTAATAATAAGATAAAATACATTTTGATTATCTGTTAATGTAATCTTTTAATAAGAGATCACGCCTTAATATTTAAGTAACACGATTAAACAAATAACAGTTATCTAAGTCTTGCTTGACTGACTTGATCCCAGAACAACAACAATAATAATAATAATAACATTCTTGTAATATGAAAGTTGTTTTCACCTCTGATGTTATTCATGTAAGGTTGATGTAACCTGAGTGTTGAAAACTTGACTCTAGACTAGAGATTGGACATTTGAGAGATGCTGCTGCAGTAATACTGTATTGTATGTACATACTATGTACAAAACATGTTTTAAATCTTAAAGACACATTGCATTTTGGTAAAGCTCTGTGAAGGTCGGTGTTATTGGAGCATACTTAAAGCACCAAAACAAAACGACCATGAACCGTAACTACGTAGTTGTCTAATATAACGCTGCAGCTGTTTCAGCACTAAGCGGTAAAAACAAAACACATAATGTCACATACAACCAACAAACACGGCATACTTACTGTCAGGGTTTGCAGTCCTTACAGAAGCATGTTAGCTTTTGGAGAAGCCACATTTGTCGTCATCAAAAAAGCGCCCAATCCAGTCACACGCTTGAAATGTTAAACAGGGTAATCCGAGTGAGCGGGGCTCCGGTTTAAAAGCGACGGAGCTGCACGGCCCGGAAATCCCCGAGAGATGCCGAACATTAAACCGAGCGCCTCCTTCCGCCTCCGTCCGCTGTCAAACTTATTACAGCATCTCCGAGCGCCTTTGTTGTTAGACTGTAGCAAGGCGACTGTTTATCCTTCCAGCTAGCTGACACACTCCGTTTTACTAGGAAGTGCAAAGTTAGATTGAAATGATTCGTGTTACGCTTTGACGTAATTGAATCATGCCGAAAGTGGGATCCATGTCGTGCTAGGTGGAAGAAGTCAGCTGCTTTGAAAAAGGAAGTTTGTCACATCGAGGAGGTAAAGTGATGTTATCAAAGCTACCTCACAGCTAGCAGTCATGTTCTCATGTAAAACTAATTATTAACTGTTCAGGGGAAACATTTAGTTTCTAAGATAAACACTTTCACCACTCTGACTGATCAAAATGAGTTTAAAATTACACTAATCGAAAAAAATGGAACAAAAGCGAGATCAGTGGTTAATCGATCAGCTGCGGGTAGCTAAGCTAACGTTAGCTTTAATCAAGTGAAGAGAGGTTTTCTTCATGTGGGACTTCAGAGTGTTTTCTGACTTTATTATGAAAAGTTTATTCACTTTCTTACATCATTTACGGATTCTTTTCAAAATGACTACTGAATAAACTTGATATTTGAACTGTAAAGACAAAGTAAACGAAAGATAGGCTACTATTATTATACTACTCTATATTATATAACATTTCATTATATTACACTATATTATATTATATTATATTATATTATATTATGTTATGCTACATTATATTATATTATATTATACTACTCTATATTATATTATATTACACTATTTTATATTATATTATAGTATGTTATACTACATTATATTATATTATATTATGCTACATTATATTATATTATACTACTCTATATTATATAACATTTCATTATATTACACTATATTATATTATATTATATTATATTATATAACTGCACTCTGCATTACTGTGGTACAACACTGCCTCTCTTCTCTGCTGTTTTTACATTACTTACTACATTATTTAATCATACCAAGTCACTTTAATCATCACTTGTCACTTTATCTTGTCATTCTCTACAAATACTGTCTCAATTCTCAATTCCCCCCAGTTAACTTCATCATTCATTTTGTACTGTATATACCCCCTGTTTTTATTTTTATTTATCTTATCTATTCTGTTTAATGTGTATTTTGAGGTTTCTTGTCTGTGCTGCTGTAACGCCCGAATTTCCCCTCTGAGGATCAATAAAGTATTATCCTATCCTATTGACAATGTATGTACATGCTCTGTATGCGTAGCTAACACGTATTGTAAACAAGAGTCTTGTTATGCTGATTATAATGACTTGGATCACAATAGAAAGTGTGTCTTTTCAACAAATAATTCTGCACTGTACTGTTGTCATGAGTTCATGTAAGGACTGTCTAAATACAAGTAACTATTTACACTGAGCAGCCAGTTGATTAGCTACAGTTATGAAATCCTATTCAGACAACAACAGTGAATGAATTATGCCTTAATCTTTATAAAATACTTAGTTTTTTTAACATGGTTAAAGGTGCTTTGACTCTTTGTTTTTGAACTAGTCTTCTAATTAACAAGTGACCTTCCTGAACGACTGCAAAGAGTAGACTTGTGTGAAAAATGTTAACTTATCCCCGCCTTTTCTATGTATTCTCTGTTTTTTATGTCTTTCCCCGACAGAGTACACATGTCGTCTGCCGCAGGGACAGTGGAAAATGCCTCCATCATTTCAGAGAGTGCGGCCCATGATGGAAACCGATTATGGATAGGCAACATTGATCCCAAAATCACAGAGTGAGTAATAGGCCCATACTTTTTTTTCAAAGGTGCTCATGTGTACAGCTTCTGCTTTTTAACAGATTTTAAATCATAAAAGGTTTGAAAATGTTAAAAAAAGATCGATCTTAGTCAGCTTGTGCCAACTTTTGACACATTGGCCTCAGGTAATACAAATTCTACCAGTAAGAGAGTATACATGCAGTGCAAACAAAATCACAATTTTAAGGAATGGAATTAATTTAAATCAAATATATATATATATATATATATATATATATATATATATATACATTTCACTACAAAGGAGCACATATACACTTTTAAAATTAGAACCAGCCAACCTGTTTTAGAAACAAGGTCTTTTTTCAAATGTCTTGGAAGAACAGCTGTTAGTTTTTGATTCTAGGTTGATGTACTCGTCCATGTTATGAACCAGAAGCATTGCTTTTTAACTTGCCTGTCTCTACCTCATAGAGAGGCAATGCATTGTGCGTGCATGTATGATTGATGAACTGTGTGTGTAGTGTGTGTATGTCGCAGGCTGAGACTGAGCAGACAGGGCCGGGTGTGTGAAAGAGAGGCAGCGAGGCGTGGAGACCTGCTGTGCTAAGGAGCAGCCATCATTCCTCACTCACCTGCCCTGTTTACTCTCTCTGTGTCAACCTGAACCTGTGTGTGTGTGTGTGTGTGTGTGAATGTTTAAGTGTAAAGTTAGTGTTTGGTTTGCAGCTGCTAGTGGTGCAGGCTTCAACACACAGAGGTGTCTGTGTATATTATTATTTTGTCTTGCTTAACACAATATCAGAGGTAGATGCAAACGTCATTGCTTTGTTGCATTTGTGCAAAACTCTAACCTTACACACAGAGAGCAGCACACTTACATATAATGTGATGTAGAGAAGGTACTTTTGGGGGGGTTTGGGAGTGTGTTTTTGTGCCTGTTGGGGGCTGCTGGAGAATGTACGGGCTGCAGCTCTGGTGGGCGTCTAGACAGGCGTTTCCTTCCCCTCTCCCTGCTCTGCTCTACTTCTCCTTAAATAGCCCACCACCTCACAGCATTGAGGGGAAAACAGGAGAAATGCCCATGGCCCCTGGTGCTGATTGGGGAGATTAATTAGCTCCCGTGTAGCATACGCAGTGCCTCCCTCTGTCCTTTCGTTTGTCTGGGTAAGCCAAGCCAAAACTCTGAAATGCAAGGTGCTGATAATGGGAACATGAGTCTAAATGACAGAACACAACAAACCTATTTAAAAATTGAGAAGTGAATAGAAAATGTTTGTACAAAAAGTTATTGATTGATTCATTTATTTTCTTACAGTGTAATGTGATGCTTCATTTCTTTGAAGATTTTTTTGATCTAATTTGAGGTACAAACGGTTCATTCATTCATTTAGATAAACAGTATATAGCAGTGTTAATCTGCAGGTTTAATGTGATGTAACGGCACATTTTAAAGTACAAATATTGCATGTTTGGCTTTATTTGATCAGGAGAACTTTGATAGTAACAGTTCTGCTCTTGTTGGTTGATTTAATTCAATTATTAATCCTTCATGGGGCAATTGGTTTGGAGCAGCGTGTACAGAAAAGGCATTGAACACCGTGACTAAAGATAACAGTCAATCATACTTAAGTGCTAATAAAATATTAAACTAGATCTTAGATGTAGTGTGCACTGATTTTAAGACGGCTGATGATCTTGTTCGATGTTATTATAATGACAAATCTCAAGTCCCACAAAAAGGATATTAAAAAAATCCTGTAAAGTTCATAACAGCTTGGGAACATGTGCAACAATCCATTCAGAGTACTTGATTTTGAAAAATGAACTCTTTGATCTCTGTTTTGCTAACTTCTACGTCGTCTGCTGTGTGCGTAGCAGCCCTGTAGCAAGAGGTCTGCGTGTCCCTCCCACTCAGCGAAGATGACGGCATTGGCGACGGCGTCCGCTAAACAGTCATATTCTTTGAACTCTTGTCCATTGAAATGATCTTCCCAGACGGAGAATTCGTTATACTATCGTGTTTGAGTCTTTCATCTTTCCTTGCCCGGTGCAGAGAGAAGAAGCCCTATTACCACATGATCGTCATCTATCACCACCTATTTATGTTTTTGAGCTTTTGGCTTCTCAGAGAGAGAATTTCTAAATGGAGGTTATCCATCACCCACTGCCTCTTTGTTGTCTCTCTGGCCTTTGCACGTTTTAAGTTGCGTACCTGGAAATTGTCAAGATTTGCATTAGAACTCATAACCCTGAGCTCCCTACAGGACTTGTTCTTAGGAAATCTTAAAACAAACACACCCCCCTCCTTCTCTCTAAAGTTTTTTTCCCTCCGACCTGCACTTTTCTCCACCAAACTTTTTTCTCTTATATTCTGGACTAAACTCACATTTCCCCCCTTTTCCTTCCTTCCTCTTCTTTGCCTCTTCGCTCTTGTCTCTCTTGTACCCGGCTTCTCACCTCCTCATCTTCTTTTGCCAACATCCCCTCTCTGAACTCTGCTCTCCCTCTCCCCACCTTTCCCTCCCTTCCCTCAGCCCTCCTCTCCTCCTCCTCTTCCTCCGGCACTTTTTACAGCCCCCAGGAGGAGCGGCCCATTGTGGCTCAGCTCTCCAGCATCCAAAAATGTTCTTAGAGTGTTGGCCATTGAAACTCTAAATATATATACGTGAACACAAATATGCTGTATGCAATTATTTAAAATAATAAAATGTAGAAAAGGTGAGAATGCAATTAATGCAATACGTTTTTAGATGCTTTTTTTTTTTTTTTTGTTAATGCACCTGGTTTAGAGGAGTCACTGTTACATGAGGTCTTGCAGGGTGTTGTCTGGGAAAAGCAGAAATTCTCTTTGGCCTAAAGCCCTCCAGGGAGTCATACAATGGTGGAAGACATTAGTACAACCTGTATCTAAGAGTCACACACTCTTCACCCTCCATACCCCCCATTGAGTCCCATTTATACACATACATGTACCTCTGCTGTGACACACACACACACACACACACACACACACACACACACACACACACACACACACACACACACACACACACACACACACACACACACACACACACACACAAACACAAACTGCTCCTGGATTAAAAATAACATGCATCCAAACAATTAGATGCCTGAAGCATTAATTCCTGTTGAGCATTCATACAAAACACCTGGGGTCACAGTGAGGCCTGGACAGTCACACAAGTTAAAGGCACAGAAACAAAAACACAGGAAGGTGTGTGTTGGTTTCTATTGTTACTGCTTTTTAGGTTTTGTTTTTTTATTGCTTAATAGACTCTTTATATTTAAGACATGTTGGTATGTGAAAATAGTCGCTGCTCAAAGTCAATCAAATGAAGGAAAATGCCTGAAACAGGTATTGATTCTGCACAAAGTGAAACAAGTACACGTCACATCTAAATCAGTCCCTGTTCAACAGATATGACAGTTCATGCTTCAGACACATTCAAACAGCACCTGAGTACAGGATTAAAGTAATGTATGCAGTATACAGGGGAGCATGAAATAGCTTCTCTTTTCCATGCTATAACAGGGATATGTTTCCCATGGCAGCTAAGAGTAAGTCACAGACACACAAATCCTCACAGCCCTGCATAGCTTTTTAATGAGAACATATTTATGTTCGTACGGAGTCCAGCAGTCCCATGCAGCTCTGCACAGCGAGTGGATGTTGTTTTTGTGGAGCACGGTGCTCGGAGAGGGGGGGGGGGGGTTGATACTTCCTCTTTTTTATTCCCTCATTGTCCTGCTACTGTATCCTCCGTATTGTCTCAGTGAGAGATTTACTGTCACCGCGCGGCTCCAGCTGCTGGCCCGCTGCTATAAAGGTGTCACAGAGAGAAAGCTGTCGTTCTCATTAGCCACTCTTGACAGATTCACACTATGCACCATGTTCATGGAAATGTAGGAAAATGTTGTACATTTTACTAAATATTTCTTACAGTAGTCATTTGCATCTTTCTTTTCTTTCCACCCTCCCCTCTTCCTCCTTTGTTCTATTTTTTAATTAACTTTATCACAAAGCTTTTTCATTTTCTTCCATAGAACCACACTACATATTTTTTTTTTCCAGGTTTAACTAAACTAGTCAAACTAAACTAAATTAAATAACTCAGAGGTCCTGACTAAAAAACAAAGAAGTGATTTTTCTTTTATGATCCTTGTTTAAAGGTTCTTTCAAGTCAAAAATGTGCTTAAGAGTTTTAATATATCCTTCTTTCCAAAAGGGTTTTTAATATTCAACATGTCAGAAAGTGTGTATACTGTTTTCGTCTTGACGCAAAAATCCTCACAAGCGATTGGTCCCTGCTAAAAAGTAAAATATATATGACATTTTAACGCGCCATTTCAATTTCCCCTCTGTTATGATGCTCCAAATGTCATGAAGTTTCCACTTAGGAAGTCTTTCCAATCTTATGCTTAATGTTTTTTGGTCTACGTTTAACATGATCTCTCTCTCTCTCTCTCTCTCCCTCCCCTCTCTCTCTCTCTCTCTCTCTCTCTCTCTCTAGGTATCACCTGGTGAAGTTGTTGGAGAAGTTTGGCAATGTGAAACAGTTTGACTTCCTGTTTCATAAGTCTGGGCCTTTGGAGGGACAACCTCGAGGCTACTGCTTTGTAAACTTCAACACCCGAGAGGTACATGCAAAATAAAAGTGTATAGTTTGTACTGTAGGAGAATTTGATTTGAACTGATTGGATGTCATTTTTATTTTGAATTTGGAAATTGCACAAAGTCAGACATGTAAAGCACTGAGATTTCAAGTCATGCATACTGTTAAGCGTCTTTTTCAAAGTAAATGTGCATCAATTATTTAGTCAGTAGAAGTGATTTGCTCTAAGATGAATCAAATTGAAATCTAAGACTCTCTGTCATTGGTTGTATATTAAATACTGGATCATACAGAAATATCATTTTAAAATCAGGTTATATATTGGTGTATCTTAGCTAACCAAGTTAATATGACACTACTCCACATACTCATATGGCCTAAGACAGCTTTATCAGACATCTTGGAGCAGTCAGGAGGACCTGCCTGTATGTGACTGGAGTGGACCGTGTTTCTAAAAAAAAAGCACTTAAAGGAGCTCACAGGTTCAGCGGGCTGTGTTTGTTTAGGAGTGAGCCTGGGGGGATCGTGATAAGCATCTAGTTTCACAGCTAGTGTCTATCAGAGGGATATGAAGCCCTCCCAAAAGAGTTATACAGAGGAAGTGTGGGTTTATCATCCACACTCACACAAACTTAGACACACACACACACACACACACACACACACAAAGTACTGCATTAATATTAGTTAGCATCAAAGCCACTTATTCACTTGATTAGACAAAACTAAATTTTCTCCCTTTGCCTTTCAATCACATAACATAGACACACACACACTTGCACACACTCAATCACACACAGACACCTCACACACAAGCACTTGCACACACAGGCATCTCGTATGGTCTGTCTGGAGGCAGAGAGGCACATCATCATCATCTTTTATTGTTTTTGCCATCTCTCTTTTCTCAGGACTAATTATTTAATGACTCTTTTGCAATCATGAAAGCAGATTTTGAATCATAATTGTAAAACATCTTTTCCACTTTTCCTCTCTGTGTGTGGCTGTCTGCAGGAGGCAGAGAGGGCCATTCAGTGTTTAAATGGGAAGCTAGCTTTGTCCAAGAAGCTGGTGGTGCGCTGGGCGCACGCACAGGTGAGGGTGAGTATCAATCTCAGTTTCATAAAACTCAAAATCTTAAAACACCCTGATGGCTATTGCAGGAGTTAGTTTACAGAGATCAGTGAAATCCCAGCAGTACCTAGGCCTGTCTCTTAACAATAGACAGCCTGCTGGCATTGGGTGAAAGGAAATCCTGTATAAAGACATATCACGCCCTACACACACACACACACACACACACACACACACACACACACACACACACACACACACACACACACTTAGTAGAGAGAGGTCAAGGTCAATGCTGCTGCCTCTTAAGACAACATGTTGTAGGATAAATCTGCTCACAGATTCCATCCAACTTGGCCTAATACACAATTCCTACTAGAAATAGCTTTTGTTATTTATACCATCATAAACCAGAATTGTAAGTTGTTAAAGGAGCAATATGTAAGACATCTACTGAATTAAATGACAACATGACCTTACTATATCATCAGACTTTAGGGGGCTTTGTTGAAGTGCTGGCTTCTCTGACAACAATGAAGCATCCAGTATGTGCTCCTTGTAAGTTTCGATTCCTGTCTGGAATGATCTGTTTTTGTTTGGACCAGAGAAGGAAGGAGGTTTTAAGGCACCCCCTTAAGGCCGCTTTGGACGCCCCTTGGTTTACCAGATATGAGACCAGTTATCACGGCAAAGCAACAGGTCTCGCAAATTGATTCTACCCGACCTAAAAAGCCTCTGCATGTTTCTAATAAGCTCCACGAGCAGAAACGTGGTTAAACTAGGATAAATATTGGAGATGATTTAGAAAAATGGAGAGAGGTTACAGTCTGAATGCATAGCTGGCTAAACACTGAAGCTACCACGTGCAAATCGTCCCTAGGAAGGAGTAGCCAGAGGGAGACAGCTCTCTCTCTAATGTTTTGAATTTGGACTGCAGTGTTCATTTCAAACGCTACATGTCAGACTAACGTATTGCTCCTTTAATATCCTAAATGTTCTGATAATACCAGTCTGTTTGTGTCAACTGTGACTCAGTTGCAAAAAGGCTGTAACTACTTCACTCACAATGTCTGTCAACACGTTCTGCAGCCCTTCCCTAACACTCATCAGTGAGCTCAGTTCATGTCTATTATTAATGCTGTACTTTGATAGTTTGATGCGTCACTGAGCTACAGCCCTTCATAAGTTTTCAAATATACTCTTAAGGACCCACCGCTAACTCCTTCATGAAAACTGTGGCCCATATTGCAGATATTTTTTGAACCAATCAGATTTATTGAATGAAAAATAGTGCAGTTCGGACTTCAGATTGTACAAAACATGTGACGGAACAAAGAGAAGGAACAGAACCGAGAGCACTTCATAGACTTTTTGTCTATGAAGTTCGCGACCCACTTAAAAACAGCTCTGCGACCCACTTTAGGGTCCCAACCCACCAGTTGAGTACCACTGGTTTAGACGTTAAAAAGAAGAAGTGCAGACTTTATTATTAGCTCACAGTATTAGCTGTTTCTGGGCAAGATAACTGAACCTTAAGCTAAATTTGGGGAAAAAATGAATGCCCCCTCTCCACAGTGGAGTTTCCCTCTAGCATTTGTTTCATCTTGATATATCGTTTACATTGTTTTCTTTTATATAACCACCTCTATATTTAATGTAATATACCCTGATGAAGCAACAGTGAAGTATCTTCTCTAGGTGTTATCGTCCCAGGTCAAAGTCAGTTTTTGTAAGGAAGTGAAGATTGCCAAATAAATAAATAACTCTCCTTAAATGTATTCTTTTCTCATGACAAACATGAAGGAATGTTCATGAATTAAATATTACCCCCCTGGTAGCATCTACAGCTCTGTGTGGGAGAAAGATAGTTCGTTGTGTGAGTGAATGGCAGGACCAACATCTGCCTTCCTCAATTAAACAGCATAGGTAAAGGACGAAATACTCAAAACGTTGAAGATCGACTGTCACAAAACCTGCCTTTTAGTCAAATATTTCCAAAAACACCTCCTGAACATAATGGCGCCACTCTAATATCTCAACGCTAGTTCCAACCTGTACATGACGTGCGGGGAGAAGTGAGTCAGAAACAGTCGGCGTGGAAGTTGCGGTCTCCCTTCCAGCCTCACATCTTGACTTTATTAGTTTGCTTTGAAGAAGAGGAAACTATGCTGATGAACGTGTATTTAAATGTTTCCCCATAACTCTTCACAAACATTCATAACCTTCCAAAGAACAGTTAGGCAATGATTTCCTAATTCTTTACTGTAATAATGTGTGTTTATCAATTTGCTGGTAAGCCACAGTTCATCAAATGAAGCAAAACTCACATTTTCAACAACCCTTTATTCACATAAACTCATCGTAGATCCATAATTTAGCTGAAAATGCTGTGTATTGTTACATATTGAATATTAATGCAATCCCAAAAAACATTTTTAGATGCTTAATGGAGGTGGAGATCGAACCAAATTCCAGAGACATTTAAACATAACTTTCTCCGTTTGCAGTTTCAGAATGGACTGATTGACTCCATGTAGATCTATATGCATTCCAGCAACATGCCTTTAGAAATAGCTGGAAGGGAAGGGTTCTGGCTGGTGGAGCGGCCATTGTTTTCAACCTATTCTTGGCTATACATGTTATTTATTTCTTGGCACAGTATGTGAGACCATACGTGTTCTTTTGCACATCTAAGTAGCTTTTAACCAAGTTGATTCAGTGCCCCTTACACCTCCTCATATCATGTCACCTTATCCCTGCAAGCAGCTATTAGCGCTGCATCCACAGTGCTGGGCTGTCTCATGCTATTCATGTGCTGTATGTGACCTTTGGTTTTTGTTTTTGTCTTTTTTTTTCCTTTCCCCACAGGTTTTCAAGAGTTCTGTGTTGGCTGGTGGAGATGTTTGGAAGGTGGTTTTTGAAAGGAATGAGTGCAGACGTTGGTTGTTGCTCCTCAGCTGCTCTCTCAGGGTGCCTTAGGGGGGCAATTATGAGCTGGACGCACAGACCTGCTCGGTTGCTGTCTGTTTGATCAGACACCAAGAAAAATCTTTGATTATGTTGGATGTTTGTGGGAGGAAACCGGAGTTTACACTCCAGATCACTGCTTTCAGTGTTTATTAAGATGGTCAGATTGTTTATAGACGTCTGGTTGACATGACTTTTCTTTCTGCCCTCCTCTTCTTGTCATGTTGTCCTGTTCACTTTTAAATTCTCAATTTTCTTTTGTGCTTTCCTGGACTTTCTTGTGTCTTTGCCTCGGCCTGTGTTTTTACCCCCTTGTCTCTCTCCATCCGTCTGCCCATTCATGTTTCCATCACCATTTGTGTGGGTCATTTTGTTTTCGGGCCACATGTCTCATCTCCAGAGGTTCGAAGGTTTCCGTAATGAGAAGACAATGCCCCCGAGCCTTGAACCTTCGTGCAGCGGCGCTGCGGAGGAAGGAGCCGTAGCCGCAAACCACCTCAGGTTTGTACCAAAC
Source organism: Labrus mixtus (assembly GCF_963584025.1). Classification (NCBI taxonomy): domain Eukaryota; kingdom Metazoa; phylum Chordata; class Actinopteri; order Labriformes; family Labridae; genus Labrus; species Labrus mixtus. Next base: position 13,277,409 of record NC_083628.1, on the reverse strand, counting down.
ATACATCAGCACCACCTTTTGGTTATTGAGATATATCTTTTACAGATTTGCTGTATTTCTCAGAGTCTGTCCACAATATATCCCTGCCAAGTCTTACCATTGAGTCTGTGTTTTTACACTTTGGAATGATTTTTCAGGCCAATGAATGAGTGAACTTGATAAATAAAAGTGCTTTACATTTTAAACACACTTAGAGCGACCTTCTTGAACATCTATCATGTAAGCCTGCTAACCACTAGATCACTTATTAAATGTCAACAAGTTGTAAAGCACCCTGTATAATTCTACCAAACTGCTTGTTGTAGATTGGAACACCCCCCCCCCCCCCCCCCCTTCAACCCATCTTCCAAAGTTGAGTGTCAAACACTTGTACCCTTAAAAAATGATTGGAAGAAAGCATTTACAAACTGATTTGTTTAGGTCGTTCTGACTCCTTAATAAGCCTTTTCTATGTTCTGCCTTGAAACATCCTCCATTGAACTCCATCTTTACCCTGAAGTTATTACACGAGGGCCTGTGGTCTTGTTGCTCTTACCACAAAGTTCCCCTGAGCAATTCTGGACTGAAACTATTGTTCAAACTCCGCCTGTGTTGAATTGATAAAGTTCCATTCAAGCACAATATTCTTAAGTTCCATTTTTGTGGCCTGCATTCACATGCAAACACTCTTATAGAGACGGTTATTTCACTATCGGGCCTTTTTGTGCTCCCAGTTTCAACTCTTTCATGGACAGTCAAATGTGTGTAACAACTCGGCTGGCAGAAATCCTCTCTGGGAGATATCCACACTTTTAGTTGTTGAGTAATATTCAGAGGCACTCTCACCACACAGCACAAGAAAGGAAATATAAACACTTTCTAGCCCTCGAGGCTTCCTCTCTTCCTGCGAACTCGCGCCTTCCCTCAGTCACCTGCGCTGTAATCTTTACTCCACTTCTCTTGCTTGCTTCTTCAAATCCTGTTCTACCATTTAAATGCCATTTTCCCACTATTTCTCATGCAGCACAACAGGTAATCTCTCTTTTCCCTAGCATCTGCACCCTCCTGTTACTTAAAGTGCTAATACCTCCTCTTCTGGAGGCCACAGCCGAGATCTGTCCAGCACACCCTCAGCACCAACACTAGTATTTCCCCCTCAACCTCGCTTTCTTTTTCTTCTTCTTCTTCTTCTTCAGTACGAGTGCAAAGATCCGCGCCATCGAGGCCAAGCTGCAGATGATGGAGGAGAATCCAGACGATGACTACTCAGGCCCGTCAGCGTACGTTCACAACAAACCGCCGGAGAGGAAGCGCTGGGAGCCGTACTCTAAATCCCACCACAATAATCAGAGCAGACCCTTCCGCAAGTTTAGGAGATGACCCATCATTTCTGGAGAATCCCCTCCCTCCGTCTCTACACACCTCATCTCCCACCTACACATAAACACACTCTACACTAGATGCTATAAAGACTATACACATGCTGTATGGGAATAAACATTTTGAAGTTCTTCTTGATACTTTGAAACACAGGACTCTTTTGGAGGTAATTGAAGCAATCATGGACAAGAATTTTAAGTGGTTTCTTTTTGTTTTTGGTTTGCAGTTATCATTCAGCCGATCCCGACTGCCATGCAGGTTTAATCCCACATAAATCTTTCTGCTTCCTCACTTATGCAGAGATTTATTTCAAGGGGAATCCAACAGCCAAGAGTCACACGATGCAAAGAAAGACATGTCATTATAGTTTATATAGTCTAAATGGTCGCTCTGTTTTTGACATGGTTTTACTTTCCGTTTACGTAATATAAATGTGGAAATACGTTGTTTTTCCAAGACTAAGACAAAGAGGAATTAAAACATAGATTTATAACAGGTTGGTACTCATGGAGATGATACAATAAGCCACAAGCCTCTCAGCGACAACTACTGTAAGTTGCAGTATTTTGTGTTTTTTTCCGGATAGTTTTCCTTTTTTTGTCTCGGATCCAATTTTTTATACGACTGATCTTTTTACTGAATTAATGTGGTGTGAAGAGTTTTTGGTATTTCCTTTGCCACAGTCTCTATTATTATTAAAGACAATGAAATATGACATCTTTTGCGTGTTGTTATATGAGCTTATGTAGCTTCTTGACATCCTCTTTTAAAGTGCAGGATTTAGATATATGAATCAAAATGTTAGCCACTCGTCCCACAGGATTTGGTGATGCGGTTTAAATGTTTCACAAAAATAATGGTGAATCATCTGCATCTTATTAAACAGAGAAGTTACTCACTAGAAGCAAATCTACCAAACAGATCTAAAGTATCACAGAATTCCCAAGGTTAGTACTGGGATATTTCCCCTAAGTCATGGTTCATCTGGAATGTTTTATTACTTTTTTTTACTTCAAAAGTTGCTGTGAAGCATTTAAATATTATATCCAGCCCTTGAATAGACTTTTAAATTGATTGTTTTTTTTAATTAAGTGTATTATTCGCTCTTATGGGTTTCATGCTGGAGCACAACTTTGATCTTTGTTTTCCTACAGGTTTAACATGCAATATGAGCACATATAGACAATATTTTTTACGGCAGAAAAGACAGTGAAATTGTTTTCTGATAGACCATTTATTATCAGCCAAAGGGCCGCTGCAGAGCTAAGGGTTCAAAAGTCTAAAAGAACAACTCTTATATTAGGCGAGATGAACATGCAGCAGGAGATGATTTGAACATTAAATCCAATCCTACCTCTTGATATAGCAAGCCCTTTCTAAGTGTGTGTGTGCACGAGTGTGTGTGCGTGTGTGTTGCACAGCAGATCTCTGGGCTACAGACCATCCCTGAAAGAGAGATGAAACGATTGATTTGTTTATAATGTGTGTATTTAATAGATTGATTAAAGGTTAAAATGTACTTTTGAATTATTAAATTTTTTTTAAATCTGTAATGATGAATATATTTATTTTTTTCCAGGTCGGGTGTATTTGGATGGGTTATTTCCTGATACAAAAAATGCACGGTTGATTGTGCGATCCTGCCGTGATTGACACGCTGATCAAAACCGGGGCGCGCGCTCACACATTTCCTGTAATTATCAGACTTCCTCTTTGTTAAATAACTCCGCGTGAGCATTTTTATTCATCAGCATCAACTCATCTTTTGTTTGCATAAATATCCTACAAAAGAGGCTCTTTTCCGTTTTCTCACAATCGTTATGTTAGTTTTGGTTAGGCCGATAGGCATGGCCCATTTGTGTCAAAATAAAAGTCCTATTTATAGGCCTAGATCAGAGTAGCCTACAACCATGACATTTAAAAAAGTGATACATCGGAATTTCAATTATTTTGTTGAATTATTGTCTTTATAATTTTTTCTGCCCTGCCAATCACAATAGCGACATTTTTATTATGTCGTTAACCTTAATTTACATTTTTGATAACCATTGTTAGAACGAAAACAAAAGCAGTTAAAAGTGAAATGAATTAACTTTATATTAAGTGATTAATGGGTCGAATCCGTAAGATGGCTTTAAACATTTTTATTTAGTTTTGCATTATATATTTTATTCATTTATTTTTAAATAAGCCTATGGTATCGTGTTCGTTTTGTGTGTGAGAATATCCATCATGAACCTACATATGCTACAGCCTATGGAGACGCTGCATATAAAAATGTCTATTTATATGCCGAGCATGTTAACTATTATGTTGCAGTCGATCCAGGTCTAGTTGTATATTTGTAGTAGCAAATATAGCCTATGACAATTATATGAGTAACTATAATTTGCATTTGGTATTTTCTTCGCTGGCAGACGCTATAAATGTGTGGGATATCGAACAGAGTAGCAGAGTTTGACTGAGTTTCTGTCATAACTGTTCCAAAGTGTGTCCACCCTTCTCACGCATATGAAACTGTTCACCCTCCCCCTTCTTTAACTGTGAGGCAGGCCAGAGAGCCGCGCAAACTTTCACTAAAGCTCTGCACAGTCACTCCGCTCCTCTGCTCTCTTCGACTTTGCATTCTCTCCTGCACCAACGGAGCCTTGGAGTAAAAACTGCCAACCCCTCAATCTGATTCATTTCCTGTAGTCAGACTCTTTCCCTAAAGTGGATAGAGGGGGGACACGGGAGAAAGGAAGAAATCTTTCTGTTCTAAATAAGGCTCTCTGGAGCAGCAAGCAGCTCCTGCACTCTGCAAAGATTCAGATCTTATCCACTTTCTTTTAGTGGCAGTCACAACATCGCTTGCAGAGAAATAGCATTTTGCGTTCAAAACGAGCCTGTGAGCCAGTTACCCGAACCCTGCACGCATAGTACGGATGCTACAAGTTCAGACGCCCATCGCCGAGTCTTCTCCTGAATCCACGCACCGAGTTTGGAGACACTGTACGCTGTGAGACTGCAGGGGTTCATGTACTGGAAAAATGAAGTTTTGTCCCCTCTTTCAGAGGGAAATAAGATTCTATCCGAAGGAATTCCCACGAAACAGGTACAGAAAAGGCTGTGAGTTCAACTGTGCGTAAAAGTTTAAATTTGGAGGCGTAGCATATTTAGGCTCGCTGAGCCTTTGGTGTGTGAATTAGACAGATTTATTTGTGTGTGTGTGTGTGGTGATGCTGAACTACGAATGTTTTTACACAGGTCTTTTTTATAGGGTAAGGCCAATTTGAATGCAACAATTTTTCCTTTGTCTTTTAAAAAAAACCCTTTGATCCATTTTCCGTATCAAACACGAGCAGTTTATTTGCAGCCCGCAGCGTTGTGTGTGAGTTTTGTTTTGTCTCTCTGTGATGTCACAAGAATCATCGCTTGTGTACTGAGATCAGCTGCACGCGCCAGCCGCTGTGAAGAGGCACGCGCCACTCTGTTATGAATAGCGTGATTTGCGGTCCGCGAGCCCTCTCGAGCGCTGCCAATTCGCCTGAGAAGAATTGGATTTTAATTACAGCCATTAAAAATCAAATTTGCAATTCTTTGGGTGACCCGTTGCCTTTTTCTGATTGACAGTTGAAATTGACACTCTGGGTCCCTCTTATCCGCAGCGTTTCGAGCTATTTGTAATTACAGGTAGTTTTTCCCCCCTCCACTCTCGTGTCCTGGATTGCGGAGAAAATACTATTATTGTGAGAGGCATGGGTTAAGGGGAAGGGAAAAATCAATCCAAATTGAAATAGCTTCATTAAAATGTGCCTTTTGTTGCGGGGGCCCTTTAACAGTTTTAACCGGGGTTTATTGTCAGGACTAGCCTACTTTAAATAGGAGTAGCCTTGGAGAGCTGTCTGCAAATGTGTCCCGAGGATTTCTCAGCTGACGATGAGACGGGGAAAGTGAAGAAGACCTGTCGTTTACTGATCGTTGTCTTATAGGTGATCTGTACGGAGCATCAGGGCACACCGGGAGGCTCGCGCTGCAGTGTGGACTCGAAACACACGCCAATGGTGAGACCTTTATTGCTTATTTTTGCTTTGACTACATCTTCAGTTTTCAGTGCAAGTTAGAACTGATGTTAATCGCCTATAGATCTTTACACATGTGGGAATTATGCACGCGTTTTTACAAATAACATAACATACTGAAAATAGCGACATGTGCAAACTGTGGGTTGAAGAGTATTCAGTAACATTGTGTTGTGTCGATGATCTCTTGCAGTCTCATTCGGACGGAGAATCGCAGCGGTCCAACATGGAGCGGGAGGACACACGCTCGTCTCCCAGCACCCCGTCCACCCCCTCCGTGTGCTCGCCCATCTCCACCACCAGCTCGGTGCCCTCCAACGGGAAGAACGTGTGCGCCAGCTGTGGGCAGGAGATCCTGGACAGATACCTGCTGAAGGTGAGAGGCAGAGAAAACTGTGGAGGGGTGGGGGGCTTGTTAAAAAAAAGTTTTTTTATGGCCATCTTTTTAACTTAGTGACATGCTTAGTCCCTGGGAGACCTACTAGGTTTGGGACTGTTCTACTGTGTTGTTGAATAGCCATTCACAAAAAGCCTGACATTATCTTTGAATTTAATCTTTATGTGAGAATGAAAAAAACAACAAAGTAAAAAAATACGAAAAGGGGAAGAAATATCACCTAACCTATAAATATATAAACCTACCAAATAGAGCACAGTTGGACTACACTAATAGCTACACACGTATACTTTAACTTATTTTATAATTAATATAAATATATTATAGGCCTAATGAATTAATTATAGTTCCTGAATCAATCAGTGAATTAGGCCTAAATGTTTGCAGAATTGTTATATTTGAGATAACAAAATAAAAGCAGCAGAGCTGTTTTGGAGCCCGCAGATACAACCAGGATGTTTTGGTTCTCAGTTTTAAAGCCCCCGTGTAGGCTAAATACGCGTCTTGTCGCGTGCGCCCGCGTGCTTCCAGCAGTCTTTAGTATTGCTAATGGGTGTGTTTGTCAGGAAGTGAAGATCATTAGTTGATAATCTGACGGAGGAACAGATAACGCAAGGAAAACATTTTTTTTCTGTCGGCCAAGAAATACTATGACAGTTAGACTATTTCATTTGAACAGGCCAATATAATTTTAAAACCATATTCAGAATATAACAAATATTTGAATATTTTTAGAATTGTCAATTAAATAAATCTATTTATTTTTGTTGATGTGTGTAGCCTATTGAAAGCCCTCTGATGATATTATCTAAAACTTCTATTCATATGGAACGATCTTTTATTTTCGTTTTAACTGACTGAAAAACACGACATTTAAAATGTTGATAATAAATAATGAAAATACATAAAATTGATGTTAAATTAAAATCTCACTTTTGTACCATATTAACCTTAAAAAAAGTCAATCTAGTAGTAGCCTGCTAGTTCCCTTTTCATAAAACGAATTATTCTCTATAGTGTTTTATGTCAACTGTAGACACCTTAAACACTAGTTGTTTATTTAGCAATAGAAATATCTTAAGTTCCACTTCAACTTTTGTGTGTATTATGAATAAGCTGAGACTAGATTTTCGGTTGAATATATAACACAGTAGCCTAAACATGAGCACAAATAATGCGGCTAATTTCAATCGCATAGCCTACAGGCTAGGCCTATGCTATATTTTAAAATTTGCTTCTGTAAACATTCAAATTTGTTCCAATAATTTTATCAGTTATTCTAACATATTGAACATTTATTTTCAATGACTGACATTTATGCTCTGATTTCCGTTATTACTAATTGTTGTAAAATAGCATACTAAAGATAATACAATGCTAAAGAGTCTATTACAATGTTCAAGGGCTCGAAGTCAGCTGAAACCGTCGATCCTAAAACTAGGCTATAAACCTATAATAAGATGTAGACGTGTTGGCCTATAGCTTTACAAAAAATCAAAATATATTTACTCCAATATAAACTCATAGAGGCCCAAATGGGCATCGCAGATAAGCTGCAAAAAAATAAAGAAACATTATATAAAATCATCAGAGCAACACAGGCACGCTTTTAGTCCCTGCTGCAGTGATACATCATCAATGTGTGTGATGACATATCTGTCGCCTCTTCGCAGGTGAACAACCTGATCTGGCACGTGCGCTGTCTGGAGTGTTCCGTCTGCAGGACGTCACTACGTCAGCACAGCAGCTGCTACATCAAAAACAAAGAGATCTTCTGTAAAATGGATTATTTCAGGTAGGGTAAGTTTATGACCCTATTTTCAAAATACCACGTCCACTCTGCACACACAACCCTCCCTCGTCTCCCTATCTCCCCCATCTCTTACTCCCTATCTCACTCTCTCGCTCTCTTTCAAACTTGCACACATGTACAAACTCTCTCTCTCCCTCTCTCTCTCTCCTTCTCTCCCTCTCTCTCTCTCTCTCTCTCTCTTCTTTTGAGATGGATGCGGGTTAAATGTGATCTTGAAAGACCTTTTGAAAAATCCTCAAAGTCTGTAACAAAGTATTTAGTGCACCCTGTTAAGCCTGGCTGAAAGAGGTTTTGTTATGACTATTCAAAACTTAAAATATGCTACAAAAAGAAAACGTAGGCTGTTTAGGAAATTCTTTAGTTAATCTTAAGAACGTGGCAAAGACTGTGGACTTCTACTATAGCCCTGCCTACTGTGTTTTTTAACGGAGATTAACGGAGATTTTAAGAGGCGCATTGATATGTCTTTTTCCGGTTGATCGTGCCAGACCCTTGACCTGATCTTTTTTTGGCCACAAAATGAAAGGCCTACACTTTCCGTCTTGTAAGAGTGTAACTCACACCCAACACACGCACATGCACACACAAGCACGAGACGCACCCAAACACATTAGGCAGTTATCCACGCAATATAAAGCACACAGTGGCGATTTTATTATACCGAGAGGGACACTATACACTACTTATGCAGAAATCTACAAGGTCAGTCAAGACGTTGCCTAGTTTAGTTGGTCCATGTAGGCAACAATGCAAGAAGTACAAAATTCACAACAAAGAAGAATTGCCACATTTATAATAGCATACATGTTACTTCATTCCACTTGACATCGTTGTGCTTTATTATCTCCTAAATGTGGCAAAGTGAATGGTTGCTGTCAAATAAAAACATAGGCCTATCACAAAGTTGATTTTAATTGTCTGAGATTCAAACAAAGCAAAGAGAAATAATCATGTTATGTGCTTTATAACTACTACTTTATAACTACTGTGAGGCATTTAAGCAGGCAATCTGTTTCATAATAAATTAAACACAAGTCACACTTTATCTATCTATCTATCTATCTATCTATCTATCTATGTGTCTATCTGTCTATCTATCTATCTATCTATCTATCAATCTATCTATCTGTCAAGAGAGAACAGGGTTAACAATTTACAATGAACAAGTTGCATTCATTCAACATGTACTGTAGCTGTTTCTTTTTTCTACTGCTGAGGAGGAATTAGTCTTGGTTGTCAGATTTATTTTAACTCATAGATTCTAATTCACTTTCATTTTTGACTGTGTGTGTTTGTGCTTGTGTGCATGTGTGTGTGGTATCTGAGGTTAAATGGGGTTCACACCAGCAACAGTATTTAGTCAAATTCTGTGCCGTAGCCTGAAGGTGCTGCATATGTTGTATAGACCCATGTTTTGCACATCAGTTTGTGTGTGAGTGCTTGGAGCAGTGAGTGAGCTTTGGTGTGTATCGGATCGAAACCTGAGACCAGTCCACCGCTCTGAGGTTTATAATCACCAGCAATTAGTCGTCCTCCACCCCAGACCCTCAGGCCTCCAGACCAGCAATTAGACCTCCCCGAGTGCCTGGTCAGCATGTTTCTGATCTGAATGAGACTCTTATCCAAACTTAAAACACACACTAAAACAGTTATGTACACACTTAAACATAGACACACAGCTAAATATGAAAGCATGAATATGATTTACATGCCAATATTAGCAAGGAAGCACTGCAAACATTGCCTCCTTTTAAAACTCAAAAGAACGTACACACAGTGAAACACAGATAAACATACACTGAGATCTCTGTTTATTTATGCATGTCCAGAAGCTGCCAATCATTTTGCTTGTTTTTTCACAAAATGGAGATTTGTGTTTGCCCGGCCACATCATAATAATATTTTACCTGACCCTTCCCATTTAAATGCTTCTTCACCGTTCGCCCCTCTCACCCTCAGCTCTGCTCCCAGGACTGTGAGCCGCTATTGAATATGCAAAGAGGATTCAAAATATGTCCGAGTGTCAGACAAATGGTAATGAGTGGCAGCGATGAAGCTGTTACAGATAATATACTCATCAGTGAAATCCTGCATTGTAATTATGTGAAATAGAGTAGTTGTGAATGCAAAGCAATGCAATACAAGTGTTAACATCAGGATAGGGATGAAAATGATTAGCATATAGTAAAGACAGAGTACACACATTTAAACAGCCGTTTTATATTAATCTGTGCGCAGAGGGGTTCAGTGTCTGTGAACCGTAACTCAAATCGATTAAAAAAAACATGAAGTGGAACAGCTTCAAACTCAAACTCTTGAGGCTTTAATGGCTGCATTGTACTTCTAACATTTGTGAATTAGCCCATTGCCACCTAAAGCCAAAAAACAATAACAACAATATGTCGTTCTGATTGAGTTAAGGCCTGAATCAGACCTTTGACATTAGTTTTTATTAAATTAAAATCCATAAGAACCAGAAATTCGTAATTATTCAAAACAGTATGTGAAAACAAGAATACAGAAAGGCTAGTCATAAGTTAGCTCTTGAGCTACAGCTAGCCTTGGCTTAAACAAAATTATCTTAGCCGATGAGATATAGCCTATACCTGTTACCTGGGATGAAAAATGTTTTTTGATGCTCCAACATCTTAGTTATTTGTTACACCACATAAATAAGGTAATCCTGTTCCCTACATCTGTAATAATGGAGAAAATAAATGGGTGCAGCTTACAGCTAAATAAATCATTCTAAAACTGACTATTTAAGCAGAGTAGCCGTGATTAAAAAACTAAGCCTAAAATCATGTGAAAGTTAGATTTAAATCACACATTACAATCCTCAGATTTTCTTTCATTGGTAAAGTATTTGTTTCTACTGCATTCATGTGCTACTCTTTCAACCACCTTAACAAGATAAAGAATTTGTAATTTTGAATGTCCAAAGCCTGTACAATAACACTGCATTTATTCAAGTTTCACTCCTGGCTGTGGGATAACTGTACTTACTGTGTGAAGGGATGAGTGACAAGCAATGTGATAAGGAATTACATTTGATAGTCAGGCCATATTGAAGGTCAAACTGTTGACCATGGCTGTAATTTTTTTCCTAAAAATGGTTACAGTCATGAGAGAAAAATTCTCCTTTGCATAATAATATTTGATATCCTTGGACGTCACACTGGTAAAGAAAAAATATTTAGAGGCTCTGGCAGTAACAGTGCAGCTTTGCTGCAGTGAAGGGGCCTGAACAAAGGTTACCTCTGTAAATATAAACTGTATTTTGGGTTTAGGCCAGATTTAAACAAGGCTAAACACCACTGTGAGTCCAGATCCTCTGGGCTGGTTTCAAACCTCTGGAGATATTTCCTCATCTGTGTCAGCCTCTCATCTGGCTTTGGACTGACAGCTACTTTAATGGGGCGTAATAGCAGGAAATCAGACTGGGTTGCCCTCCATATATGTGTGTGTGAGTGAGTATGGTGGAGGGGGGGTATATGTGTATGTCGGGATAGGGGGGCGAAGGACAGAGCCCATGCTGTGCCTCTCAAACCCATGTCAGGCCTCAGGGGCTTACACACACACACACACACACACACATACACACACACATACACACACACACACACACACACACACACACACACACACACACACACACACACACACACACGCACACACGCACACACACACACACACACACACACACACATTCATACCCAAACCTTGTCTTTATCAGTTTCTTCCCCTGACCCCCCTCGCCTCGATCCGCCCCTCCCTCACCTCTCTCCGTAGTAACATCATCCTCGTTCTTGAGCTGCAGGCCACACAGGAAGTTGCATTGCTGAACTAATCAGAGGCACCCTGGGATACTGACAGTGTAACCAGATTCTGTGTATGTAGGGAACTTTGTGGGTGAGATGTGTGCGTGTGTGTCTTTCTTTATGTGTAAATGTGTGTGTATTGTAATAGTAATTATTCATACACCCACCCACCTCTGGTATGCTGATTAGGTATCCATAGCAACAGTGACAAGAGACAGTACAAAGAGTGATCTGACTTTTATAAAGAACTGAATTAACTGAAATTCTAATAAGACATCTGTCACACAATACTACACATTTAAATAAAGACTGCTGAGTTAATGAAGTTTAATGGAGTGACATTTGTAAAGAAGAATTTAAGTCACAGTTATGGAAGTGTTAGTGCATTAAAAAAAAAATCATGTAGGCTTTAAGTTAAATCCTAATCATTTGTAAAATCGGTGAAAAGAAGTTGACTCTAAATTATTTAGATCAATTTTCCATTCTCAGATTTCCACAAAGGCCGAACATGAACCTTGCGTTTTAAAACCGCAGTCAAGCAGGGAATATCGTTGGACAAATCTAATAAAGATTACAGTATTCTCATAGCACATCAGCAATAATCCAAAAAACGTGTACCTCCTCAAAACCTCCTTGAAGCAGCAGGTGAATTACTGATACATAGAGAAAAGATTAGACAAAAGAATGTAGCCAACAGAAGCAAATAGGAGAGATCTGGGGGGGAGTTTTGCTGTGCATGATTTCCCTCTTGTGAGTGATATGGAGGCTGTAAGGATTGAATTGCTAAAAAATAAACTGCAGGTTTTTTGTTAAAGGACAAACCGAGACACAAAAAACACAAGGAATAAGAAGGGTGGGAAGAGGGGATGAAGATGGAGGAGAAGGAGGGGGGTAAAAAAAAGGGATGATTTGCAGCTTTTCTGGGTTCTGTCTTGGAGCATGAAACTGACAAGCTGTCATGCTAGATTAGCTACAACGTTCCACAATATTTTCCTCCTTACTGTAGGAACAGACTTGAAATCCTCGTAACAATTTAAAATGATACTTAGTACATACTGAACAGTAAGTCAAGTAGACGATTTGTCTCCGGAATGGCTTTATTGGGTTTTAAGAGGTTTTTTTTTTTTTTTGCTTAAGTTGAACATATTTGTGAGAACTTAACTTGTCAGTGCTATGCCAGCTAATTTTATTTAATGGTAACTACAAATACTTTAACCTCACATACGGTAATTTGTTTGTAATGAGAAATAACAGGCGTGGTGAAATGTAGATTCTTTGACATTGTTGTATTAACAGTGACAACCATAATTCACACATTGGACGTTTCGCTCAAGGAAAGCAAAGCTGAAATGCTAATGTAAAATATTGTATTGCTGTATTTATTTCAAGTTGTAAATTGTTATTATGTAGGTTATCTGACAATTACTGAAATTATTTAATTGCTTTTCAAGTTTTCAGCAAGTAAAACACAATAAACAGTGGAAAACTGGAGGGAGATTGGGCAAAGTGAAACTGGATATCTGATGACTTGTTACCTAACATTTCAAAACAGCTAATTATAGCAAACAACACCTCCTAGCTAACATTACTTAAATTGGGACATGGTTAAATGAGATGACTTGAAATTGACTCTTACTGTCAATAAACTAAGTCAGTGTTTGCTATATATTAAGTAGTAGGCGTAAGACATAAGCAAAAGCAAATCTCAAACGGTTGTCTCATGGGAATGAGGTATCAAATATGTTGGGGTTTTTCTTGAGTCAGGCAAGTTTCCCTGTGGATTTTCACTATCCATTTATATCTTTGTGTTGGCTAGGAATGTAAACTTTTCTTATCGTGTTGTTTAATGCTACAAAACAGTAACATTTTCAGTTAGCACAGTGTTAGCCTAGCCAATGGTAGTATTCTTGTCTCTGTGTCTTTAAGTGGCTTATGTTAATGTGTGACTGTAGATAGTGTGTTATCAAATGTATGTTTTTTTACTTGTACTTAATAGTCTTTTTGGTCACTGATCAATATAAGAAGTGATGTGAAAAGATTGTTGATTACCCTTTATTTATAAAGCCTGGGGGGGAAATCAGTATAACATTATAACAGCATATAACAGCAACAACATTTGAGCCTCCCACCATGAGCATGACATCAGGGGAAATGATTGTTTGAATATGGTGAATTAAATGTGAAGGCAGATGCTGAATGAAACAGATCCTCACACGGTAGCCATTTAAAGATTCCCAACAAATATTCTCTTCCATATTGTACACAGGAAAATGAGTCTTCAGCTCAACAAGCTAATAAACATGAAAAGAGTCAGGAGTTTTTGAGATGTCAGCGATATACTATGCTTTCATCCCAGATAGAGTGGACTTGAGAGCACTGATGCACTGCCAAACCCACTCACTTGGCAACCCGTGTGCTCTCCGTCCCCATGCTCTCTCTGCCATCCACGCTATTTACTTTGCCATTTCCCTCAGCCACTTCGTTCCTCTCTCCATGTCTGCTCTTTTTATCCTGCCCTCACCAGTTCTAGCCTCCTTCATACCTTTCAACTACTGCCTGCTATTTGAATTTGGCTCGTGTTTGTGATGCTCTGCTTTTCTTGTGTGAGTAGCTACATGTGCTCGTACGACTGTCAGAAATGTTGAGTCACATACGCTCTAGAGGTCTCTGTCTGTTTTACAGAATAATCCCATCAATATGGAAATGCTTCCAATTTGAGTAAGAAAAAAACGAACATACAATCCGCTGTTATTCAGTTTTACTCTTGAGGCAGCACTTTTTCTCAAGCTGCCTCCCACTCCAGAACTGGCAGCTGCTGACCCCAACAATGGCTCTTAACCTAACCATAACCTTCTCAAACCTAAAGCCTTTTATGCTCATTAAACCCCTAATGTGCTATTTAAAAGAGGCGCTTATTCACTTTTGTTTCTAGTGTTAAGAAGGAAATTTGTATTTTATTTCAGTTGTGTTTGAGTGTCAGCTGCTCAGTGAAACCTCTCTCACTTAGAGAATAAGGATGCAGATATTTGACGTTTTCATATTTTTTTTTAAATCCTAGTAAAAGACCTAAAATAACAAAGTGATGTGTGTTCAGACAAGGTTTGAAAAAGCATATTCCTTTTTGCAATAGAACCCTCTTGTTATATTAAAACTATATAAAACAACGAGTCAATCAGTACACTGTTGTACTTATTGACCTGTTGTTTTTTTATTACAATGACCGTTGGCAATTATGTGTGAGATCTATACCTGCTGCTGTACTCTCACTAAACACCCAATGTGTTTTAAACAGCTGCTGAAATTGCTCTAGTCAATTACAGTGCCCAGCTTTTAAAAAAAGGCTCTTTTAACATAACTATATTTTTATGACAATTTTTCACAGATTAAATTTGATTTAGTCAGCGTACCACAGTTATGGTATGGAAAAGAATATTGGAAGGGAGTATTGCGTTGTATGATTTTTGTCTTTTTAAGAGGACTATTTGACATTAACAACAATAAAGAATAACATCAGCTTTAACCTTATTATTGGTGACTTCATGGCGATATGTTTCAATCCCACAATCCTGCAACTGTAGGTAACATCGAGTGCATCATAATGCACTGTTTGAATTAAATTTGCAAAAATGACAACACCCAGATGTAATGGAAGCTACTCAGCCTAAAAAAACAACAACAAAAAAGGTCATAGTTTAGACCCATTTTAACAAATTGAATTGTAGTTGGGGTGAGTGCCACACAGTGTAAATGGTAAATAGACTTGAACTTCTATAGCGCTTTTCTATTCTCCTCAAAGGGCTTTTACACTACATGTCACGTTCACCCACTCAGGCAACATTCACACACTGATACCAGAGGCTGCCACGTTAAGGACCCAACTGCCCATTAGCACTAATCAATTCATGCACATCACACGATGCTGGTGGAGCAGTGGGAGCACACTTATGTCAATAGGAATCTTATGGTTATTCAATATTTACAAATTATCTAAATCTGTGAATTTCAGACATACATTTCTTTGAGGAATTGTTGTAATTTATTTGATAAACAAATGTAGGCCGCCCGCTCTCTGACCATCTATCTTTCATCGCTCCCCCCTCAGTGCCCCTCAACCCCCTCACCCATTTAGAACAGTAAGTCAGGTGGTTTAGGTTTATATGCAGCCTGACCTCACTGTTGCTATCAGTTACAGCGCGACAATCTCGAGTGATGTCATGCAAGTCTTTCTTCGTCTTCCACTTTGTGTAAAACCACCCCGGTTTCCATGTGTGTTCCCCTGTGTCTGTGTTTGTGTGTGAGCGTGTGCATGTGTCAGGGCCTTCATGCATCAGCCAGGAAATTGCAGGTGTTGGTTTGTTTGCATTCAAAGCTCAGCTTGCAGCCGCAGCCAGGAGTCTTTTTCTGAGGGTCGATATCCTCCTCCAAGGTTTCTTCCTTAAACCCCTTTGAGTTCTGCCAAAACTTCAAATTGAAAAACATTTATTTTGACTTCAGCTCTCTTGAGATGTTCCAAAAGAAAAGGACGTTTGTTAAATTCTGTGTCCGCTACCTGGAAATGGCCTTGTGATAAAATGTGTATTTTCTCCACTGTGTTGCTTATACAGTATAAACTAATACCTCGTTCTTTTTTCCCTCCCCTCTTTTTCTCTCCTCTTTTTCTCTCCCTCACAGTAGGTTTGGTACTAAGTGTGCCCGCTGCGGACGCCAGATATACGCCAGTGACTGGGTGCGGCGTGCCAGAGGAAACGCATACCACTTGGCATGTTTTGCCTGCTTCTCTTGTAAGAGGCAGTTGTCGACGGGTGAGGAGTTTGGCTTGGTGGAGGAGAAGGTTCTGTGTAGGATCCACTATGACACCATGGTGGAGAACCTCAAACGAGCGGCTGAGAGTGGTGAGTGCTGGATCAGGCAGATTTAATGTAATGGCTCTTTGTGGATGTCCAGATGTTTGTTTAAGCGGTTATCAGAATTTGTGGATTTTATTTTTTTATATTGCAGCTCCATAAAGTTGTCATAACACAATTGACCTTTGTCTTAAGTCATTTATTACAATGTTGTTTTTAATTAACACGTTTGCCATGTTTCCTTCTGTTTCCTTTTGATTCTGGTGGATAAATATGATTAGAGGCTCACTTGGTCATGTTTCAAGAGTTCAATACCCTTTTGATACAAAATTCAAAATCTTCATTGCAGGATCTAATTTCTGTCTTTGTTTTTCAGGTAATGGTATCACATTAGAAGGAGCCGTTCCGACAGAACAAGACAGTCAACCCAAACCAGCCAAAAGAGCACGGACATCCTTCACTGCAGAACAGCTACAGGTCAGACACAGAAAACAAAGAACATGTTTTTAATACAGCTTATTATGTAAATAATAATGTCAGCAATCTCGCCTTGATTGGATCTGAGAAGCGCTTGATTTTGTGCTAATAATCTGACTCAACATGCAGATCATGCAGGCTCAGTTTGCCCAGGACAACAATCCAGATGCCCAGACGTTACAGAAGCTAGCCGACATGACAGGCCTCAGCAGGAGAGTTATACAGGTCAGTTCACACAAATACTCATCTCCTCTAAGTCTAATCTTAGTAGAGTGCTGATAATAACAAAATAAAATACTGAATATATTTTTCACAGTTTTGTCCACCCTTCATGATTTTGAAAATGTTTCAGATAAAATGAATGTATTTCAAGGATAAAGCGACATGATGTCTGGTTACATTGCGTCTTCATAGGTGTGGTTTCAAAACTGCAGAGCAAGACACAAAAAGCACACCCCCCAGCACGGTGGGGCTCCCCAAGGTCATCCCCAGTCCAGGATCCCCTCGTCCCTGCCTGATGAGCTGCATTACTCCCCCTTCGGCAGCCCTGAGCGGGCGCGCATGGTGGCCTTGCATGGTTACATCGACAGTGAGTTTGGATTTTGTGCAGTGACTCCTAGGTATTTTCTAAAGCAGATCTGTCTATATTTCATTATTCTGATTCTTTTTTTTTTTTTGTATTTTTGTGTGTGGTCTTCAGGTCATCCTTTTTCTGTGCTGACCTCTCAGGGTCTCTCTCACCAGGCCATGTCACTGCCTCAGCTCCCCCTCAGCCGCTAGCGTTCCACCACTTTGGCCCCTGTGACCCCCAAACCTCTGGATCTTGGACCTGCCCTGGAGGTCACGCAGAAGTCAGCTTGGAGAAAAGAAACATCTTTTGGTAGCCCTGACTATTTGGAAACCGCAGAAATAATTGGAAGGCAGAGGAAGAAACCAAGATTTATCCGTCCTTGTTTTTTTTTTTTGTCACTCTGGGGACAGGAATATCCCTCCTGAAGTCAAAAACGAGAAAGAGGCTTTCAAAAGCAGGAACTCACTGACTGAATTTTACACCACCTTGAGGACCTGTTTTGCTACACATGATGTACAGCATCCTCCACTCCACCGCACATCCTCCAACTTAAAGGTGGAAGGAGTTTTAAAGGACTGATAGCTGTCAGCTGTCATAGAGGGGAATATGAAAGGGGACTGTTATTGTGCCAGGCACACAGTAGACCACATTAGAGGTAAGACTCCGCCCTCTTGTCTCTCTAAGCAACCATGAAGGAAACCTACATGTAAAAGAAATATGTTGACTGTTGAAATATTTTCTTTAGGAATGACATTGTCACATCTCAAAAAATTCCAGATACAAATTTTCAGGACAAATAACCAGAACATTTGATTTTTGCAAAGTAATGAAAATAATGTGTGCCTTATCTTTTCCATTGTTATTATTTAAAACAAACGACTTGGACTTTAAATCTGCTATTGTAAGAAAATCTGATTTTATGTCTACAAATGGCATCTGGTTTGAAATGAAGGAAAGGCACAATGCCAGGGCATTTATATCAAGGCTGTAACATTAGAGGCAGTTGCTAATACATTTTAAACCGCTACAATCCAGCTACATTTCTTTAAACTGCCAGAGAAACAGAGGGAAGTTTGAGATAAGCGCACTTGTTGTTTCCTATAAAATCTGAAATGTTACAAGTTACATATTTTCATATTTCCAAATAATTGTATTATCACTAATTTATAATTTCTACAGTTGCTTGTTCAGCCTCGACGTGTGTCCACGAGTGTCTCACACACGAGGAGGACTATTGAGTGTTGGTGTATTGGTACAATATAAAACAGACTGGGTTTGTATGTGTGTGCGTATGTGTGTGTGTGTTTCAGTGTGCTTGTGTGAGTGTGTGTCCTGGGAGGGGTCGAGAGTGTGCATCTGTATTTTTGTGCCATGGCCATTGTGTGAAGAGCAGGATCCAACAAGACCTCAATGTTCATGTATTTATTGAGATGGTAAATCCCTGTAAAGCACTTTTTCCCCTCTGAAAATGGTTTTGTTTTGTTAAAAGAAACTTTGAATGAAATAAAACAAAAAAGTTTATTTGATAGACTGTGCATCCTAAATGTTTTGTGTACTAAAATGCAATAAAATAGAAAGTGATATTTTTGTGGTTATGTATCATTTTTGAGGAAATACAAATGAAGAATTATTTGAATTCTAAAGTTCCGACAACAACACGAGTGACACAAACAGAAAAATTGTCACAAAGTTTCTATCTAACTCTAGGTTAAGTCTGGGTTTAACTGGAGGGTTTTTTCAAATGATAAAACTGCAAATGATACAAAGTAACGGAATTTCCTTTTTTTTTTAATCCTGCATGATGTTTAACTGCTTCTCGTGAGCAGGTTTGGTTCACGATTAGGTCCTGGTTGTGCATTAACATAATCCTCTTATTCTGTTATAAGTGCTTTTTTAAATTTAAAAAAAAAATGTATTAGCCAAAATGCAAGAAAGGTGCATCTAAGGACAGATTCACTGCTGTGGATAAAATAATTTCATTTTTTTTTTTTTTTTAATGAGATAAGGGTAGTAGAGCTGGTAGATTGGTGTTTAATAAGTACATGATCTGCAAACTGTATGAGTGTGCTCTCTTAACATTAGCTGCACAAAAGCGAAGATATGATTTGGAAAAGTTTGTCTTTGAGAGCATGCAAATATCTACATTAAGCATTGAATTATGATTTATGATTAGTGAACTTTTCATTAAATTATCACGCAGCTGCCTTATTTGTAGACTGTGAATGTCATATTTCTACATGGATATTTATTATATTACCTTTAGCTTAGTTTGTTGGGATTCAAATGTTCATCACAGGGTATATGGCCCAAAAAATATTCCTATCTGGGATGAAAATCGCATCATAAGGTCATTTAAGTTGGACATAAAGGGAGTCCATGAAAGGCATTTTTTTTAGTTTAGATTAAGATTGTATCTAATCTGTTCCTTTTTATGGATTTTTTTTTTTAACGGGAAAGATATATTCAGTCATGGAGTATACCAGTGAGATCACAAATACAACAACAACAAAAAGCATGCAGATTTAGAATTCTCTCAATTTATTGTATCGCTAAATGAAAGAAGGGACATGTAGGCCATATGCTTTTATAAATAAAAGACAAAAACAAGTGCAACAATTCCTTTATTTTTACTAAGCTATCGCTAAAAATGAATAGGCGAAAAGAGCGGTCTGAACTCATCATTTGCTGCTTTCTTTAGGTCGGGTTGCAAAAGAGTTTTCAGGATGAACGACAACAACCTCGTCCCAAGCTTTCCGACAAGTCCGCACAATCCACTCATGCTCGGAGTCATCTGTTGGGAAAAAAATGAAACATTAGGTATTATTAAGACTTTTGCTTTTACTATGTGAAGTAACCATTCAATATTGTGGTCAATAGTGTAGTCCATCATTTTTACCTTATAGTGAATATGAAAACTGTAGGCCTAAACAAACCTCAGACAGAAGGAGCTATGTGCATTATGTTGAAATCACTTAAAGCGTTCAAATCAAATCTCTAATAGCACGTATAGGCTGCATAATTAAACCACAGGTCATTTGTGTGTGTGAGCCTGAAAAAGTGAAGTGCCATTCAAGTGTGGGGTAAATTTGTCAAATCAAGATAAGCCTGACAATTAGGAGAAAATAACTTCTCAGGGCCACTTCAGACACCAACAAATAATAACCCAAAAAATGGACGACAGTTCTTTAAACCGAAATGACTGCCAGAGGAGCTGATAATAAACCAATTTTTCATTGTTAAAACTGAAACGAGTAGCTAATTGCAGGGGAAGTGAGCCGTCTCTGGAGCGCCCGCAGCTGCATGCACTTGAGGAGCACGCGGGCCTCACCCGCAGGTTCCACAGCGCGAGGGACTCCTTTTGTACGGAGGAGCTGGTCTGTGGCTCTCCGACTGATTGTGAGTAATTGCCCGCGTTGGGCGTCAACACTAACTGCCACTTCAAGTATAAAAACACCTCCTACTTATTTCTTGTCTCTCCCTACTACCTGTTCTGATCGCGAGGTCAATTGAACGCATCGGGCTCGCGGACAGCTGCCACACAAACATCCCCGGCAGTCTTTATGACGCAGTCGTTAGCGGAGAAGGTAATTATGGAGTCTTAAGTCTACGTAGCTGCGTCATTACGTGTTGACTGACCTCAATTAGCGACAAAGCACAGCTTCTCTTAATGATAACTAGATTGGAATATTTCCCACCTCAGTTAGGAGCGTTGATTTCAGGATTAAGCTGTATGTAGGCCTAATTGGTAGAGGTGGCTGCTATTACCATGTAATATCCCCAACTATAAGTAGGCCTGAAGAAAGACAATTTATGATTTCATATTTTTCTGTAGTCAGTAAATTGAACTTTAAAACCTGCCAAATGTTTTTTATTTATTTTATTTTATTTCGTGCTTTGGGATTCTGCAGGTTAAACAAAACAAAAAATGTATAGATAGGCCTATGTTTCATATTGTTCTATAGGGAAAGTATCAAATTTGTAGTGCAAATTTAGAGTGAAAAAAAAAGGTTTGTATTATCGCCTTCATTTATTGTGCAGACCCTATCACCTTTTGAACTGTTTTCTGGTTGACAACATCTCAAACGTACCAACCTTCATGTTGGACCTTTGTACAACGTGCAAGCGAGAGAGAGTGTGTGGAAGCGATAATGGCACCTTGTTAAAGTCTGTTTACCTTAATCCTTAAAATACACTCAGAGGGAAAAGTGTTTCCTTCCAGTCTAATGGCTGTGAAGTAACACACACACACACACACACACGCGCGCGCACACACACACACAATGATTTGCATAGGGATGAATCTATGAATCTATTTTGCATTCAACATTTTTGATGAAAATTGAAAGTATTCAATAAAATTGAAAGTATACTGAAATAAAAGAGCTTTAACTCTCTGTGACATCATCAAGAGACAAACTCTGAACTGTGTCAAATAACATTAACTACAATTTGCACTTATTTAGGGTCATACTTGTTTTGGTTTTCAAGTGGAGGCTTCAGTAAAATCAAACTTACCTGAATATGAAAGCTCAAATAAACATTCAACTGTACATACTACACAAGTCTGTCTCTGATTCATTGCAAGCAGAGCAGTTCTTGGTTTTGTTTCGTGATGACGTCATAGAAAAATAGCTGCAGCTTCCTGTTTCTAGCATGGAAATATAGATACTTTTATTTAAAAAAAAAAAAATCAATCCATCCATAACATTTTACAGGATTCATTTAATTGAGGGGATTTTTCTTTGTCAACGAGATGTTTGAAAAATGAGAGTTTCAGGAAAGGCAGCGTGAGGATACGTTCCACTCCCCAGTGGCCCCGACTGATCTTATCTGTCTGTGAAACACCTCGGCTGGACGGGGACAAAGGGAGGGGCTGCAGTTCGGTCACCAGAGGTGTTTTCCTTGGCTGAGGAATGTTTTCAGTTTGGAGCTCTTTCTGTGCCGACTTTCAAAGGGAAGCGGTTCTACCAGAAACAGGAAAGAGCTACAAACAACATGGCAGCACATGCTGCTGCTGCTGAAAAGTGTTGCTGTATGTTACCATGAGAGAATATACACAACTGACCATGTGTGTGTGTTTGTTTGTAATAACTGAACACGCTCAATCAGTCAGTGGTGGAAATTTGATTGTGCAGATGTGGCCTATGTATCTTTCCCCTCATTCTTTTGAAATTACACTTATAAAGTTATGCAAATGTTTTTCATTCTAACTCTAAATGTAGGCAACCATCTTCATCAGGATACAAAATTAGGTCCAATTATGTGTCTCTGGAGGCTTGGAGGAAAGCAGATAAAAATCATCGTTGTTTTCTTAATATGTGATTTGTGTTTCAGATGTTACAGTAATCATCTCATTGTGTTTCAGTCTGTTGGCTTTATTTTAGATGGACTACTCTACTATGATATAGTGACGTAGCACTATGCAAGCACATGTTTGTTGTAATGTACTCTCAAATGATTGAACTCTGTTTAAAAAAGTATCTAATCCAATCATACTGAAATTCAGTTTTGTTATTTTTTTTGTATATCAAGCACAATCTTTGTCTTTTTAATGGAACCAGAGTTAATCCATCATTTTAGCAAAATATTAATATCTATCTGTAAGACGTATCATCTTCATTTCAATCCAGTTCAGATGTTAAACACACATGGTATTGGCCAGAATTTAGGTATCGCCATAAGATAAAGATCACATTTAAATGAGCCCCATCAGCTGCAAAGAGGACAGCGACGTCGTCTTCTTCCCAGAGACTTATTGCAAGCAAAATAAAGTAGAGATTAGACTCTCACAAAGAACATTAATCAGAAACAAAAGTCTTCAATGCTAATTTTTACCAGCTGCAGCCAGACACACTCACACACACCTTTCTTTTTGTATTTTTGTGTAAAGCATTTTTATTCAAATCACGCCTGACTCCTCAACCAACTTCTTTCCAAATCAAAAGATCAACCATAAATTGGACAATGATGTTACATTTTGCTTTTTGAAGGCTGTATATTCTAATAAGGGACATTTTAAACTTGGAATTACCTATAAAAATCACTGCCTCAAATGAAGTGCCAATATCAATTCTTATTTAATATTAAATCAGAAAATTAAAATAGATGATTTAAGTGAAATATGTCATGGGTATTTGAATGACCTGCCGAGTTGACTGTTTATAAAAAGAGTTTGTCTATGAATAATTAGCTGTTTTCCAAAGTTCACCATAAGCCATTAAGAGCAGTCCATTTAAAAGTGTTGCTTGGATTACATTCATTTGACATGCACTTCCATCAGAACTGACATTTATTCATCATGGGTCAGGATTCTGTTTTGCTCAAGGATTCTTCAAAATGTGTGTACAAACCGCCCAGCATCTGGGCGAAAAATCTGCGCTTTAACCATTTTTACAACATCATGTAAAATAAACAGGATCAGTACAGTTTGGTTCAATGCTGAGACATTCAGTGATGTCATATAATGGGGCAGTTCCCCTTTTAATAAGATTTTCTCAAACCAGCCAACCTCTATCATCCTACATTTCTACATAGTGCATCAGTATTCTTGACAAATCCCTCCATATACGCAGTCTGCAAAAAAATCTGTTCAAGTCCAGAAATAATCCCTTGCCTCTTGGGGAATATTAGAAACAGATCCCATTGTTTTGCTAGATGGCACTGTGCCAAGATGGATTGTTTGTGTGAGTTAGTAACAGTTGCTAAGGAGGTCAGGACTCTGCAATAAGCCGATTCTGGATTGTGAGTAAAATCATTGAAACAATGTTTAGTTCATGGGGTCAAAACTCGAATCATCTGCAGTTGGAACAAGTTCCATATGCATCACTTCTGCAGCTTCTCCAGATCATCCAACATGTTTTTTTTCTTTTCGCTGTCCTATACAGCCACCACTTGTGACGGCTACACGGTGAGCTCCTTCCTCTTTCCTTGCAGAAGCAGACGTCCCCTTTGAGAGGGTGGGTCTTCCCTGTGTCCCCTCGTCCTCGCAGTCCTCATCCTGGGAGGAAGCCATGGGGCAATAAATTCTGTCTTCACACCCACTCTGACAAATGTGCCTTCACCTCCCGGGTTTGAAAAATAAATATGTACAGGATACAGGAGCATCCTTCACAAGAAATGTCTACTAAGACATGAGCAGGGGCAGACAGTAGTCATAAGTAGTGCATGTGTAAGCTACATACATCCCCCACACTTGTAATGCTGCATATTAACCTGAATCAAAAGAGAAAATAGCCGTGTTGTTAGACAGAGTTTAGTTCTTCCTCTTAATTCCTTCTATTCTTCCGCTGTGTGCGTTTCTCAGCTGATCACTACCAGAGATTGTGATGATGAACAAGATTAGCGCATCAAGAAAGGAATCACAAAACATGTTTTTGTTCTTCTCACACATCCCGATGACATCCGCGGAGGATGTGGCTCTCCTCACATATGTAAATGACACGTGTGCTTGTGGAATTAATCTGTGTGATGTGGCGAGTAGCTCGTCTGCAGACAAACACTTTGCCCTTAAGGAGATTGTGAGTCTCAGCTGAACTTCTGCAAGGAATCATGGCTTTACACATGTCTGCATTTGTAAAGGTTAAAAGAAGTCAATGGAATTCACATGCAAACTAAAACGGATTCAGGAGACGTCAGATGAGACTCCAGACATTGAAGATGTGTTTCTGGTTTCTTTAAAGATGAAAGAATACAAGACTGTAATATTTCATATCTTCCTGGATTAATGCAGTGAAAAGCAAAGTTACAAGAGACCAGCAAGATTCTACAACAACCCAATGAATGTTCTTGTGATTGAGGCTTTGTTAAGATACAGCAAAGCATGTGTCTAATAAAAAAGTAGTAATGTGAATGATGCACGTAAATAAAAGTGGCCGTGTTTTCAGTGTGGTGATGTTAAATCACAGGAGACATGACAGGCAGAGGATGTCAGAATTTAGGAATTATTATCTGGACTCCTGACAGACTGCATTCACTTCAAATCAGGAACGGCAACAGCAGACGTTCGATCAGTGGAAAAAATGTGTCTTGAATTTTCCACTTTTGACCAATAACAAAAGAAAAAAAAAGTTTTTTCTTTCAATGGCTGCGGCAGCCTATAGCAGCATGCTTATCAGATGACTTGTAACCATAAGCTTCCATCAGAAAATCCAGGGATAATCCATTTAACATCACTCCATAGGTTCACTGTTATTAAATCTTTCCCATATGGACACACTATATGCGTTCAGAGATGTAGTTGTTATAAACTGGGCAAAGACATGATTTATTTTGAATCAGGCTTTATCTATGAGTGTGCTTAAGCCAGGTTGCTAAAATGGCTTTTATTTTTTTAAGAGCTACTATTTTGTACAATAAGTCAACAACAGTAACTCTCTCTGTATGTATTCAGCTGATTGTTCATCTGTGTGTAATGAGCCTGCTTCAGTATTTAACTCCCAAAATAATACAACAATATCAGTAATAAAATAAAATGGAACATCTACATGAGGAGTTTCCACTTAAGAACTGGAACAGTTTGTTCAAGTGTCATCACATGTCCATGGACCTGACTGTGTTCCTCTATATGGAGGCACAGAAACAAACCACTAGCTTTACCAGAGACGGACATTTTTGTTCTTTGCAAATAAACTAAAGGAGGTTTGAAAACATCTAAAAGAAATGATTACTGGAAATTTCGCAAAATATTGCAAACAAGCCACATAGTCACTACATAAATAAGTTGAATATTCAGCCATCTATCACTGTCTAGGTGCTTCATTTGACATTAAACTTAAGTTTGCACACTCAATTTGCAATGAAAATACATGTTTGCTCTAGACTTTCATCTTCCTCGTTTTCGTTGGCTGTTGCACCTAAGATGCCTGGATATTACTCAACAGAGAGATGGAGCCAATCTGGCTTCAAATTAGTGGAACTAAAAATGTGCACGAACTAATGTGGAATAAACAGTAAGAAAAAGAGGTACCATTCTATATCATGTTATCCCTGTTCATATCTGGATTGTGGAGTGTAGAGAATAATACAGTCTTTAGTTCAAATCCTGAAATATGTCCAGGTTGGAGGGTATCCATTATTGAAGCGATTGTTATTATTACTATGAAAAGTAAGAGGGTAGCCGTTCATCTTTAACAGCGCTGCAACAGTGGAAATAACAGGATATTTCATGTCTCACCTGCATTCCTGAGGAATCTGCCAGTGTAGGAAGTGACGACTTTGGTATTGGGGTCATAGAAACCATCGGCACAATCGTAACACCCCTCAGGAATGACACGTGGCGGATGAAGATCAGTTAGCTGAGATTCCCCTGTATGAACAAAGCAGAAGACCAGTCTTCATGAGATTTACAAGTACTCACACTTACTTCTATTCTGCTATTCTATTGCAGGCAATGTATCTTTGCATTTAATCCCTCTCCCTTGACATTGTTTTGCGTAGTCTAATTTTAATTTACCTTGTATTTTATGCTTTGTGTTGCTCATATTTTGTACTTTAATTTTGGAGCAACCTGGCTCTAGAATCACCTTCTTCAGGATTTTTAAGTAAATCGGATCATATTGTACAGTATCAGTCAGGCCAGTGATATACATAGCTCCTGAATCATTAAGCACTATATATATTAGAGAACTGAAATAATAGTTAAAGATGAATGAGGGGGGTTTGTTTGTTAGTCGGATGGAAGGAGACTACTGACACTCTTTATAAGTCACTCTATACACTATAAGTGAATACTCAAGCACATAAAGGAATTCCAACCTGCAGGTCTAAGTCCATTGCATCGCTCACTGTAGAAGCACCTATCATAACCATCGCAGTAGTCCCAGTTCTGCTCCTCGTACTGCAGACCATCAGCAAAGGTAAAATAACCCTTTTGAAAAAAGCATAATGTCAAAATAATGCTCATTAATAATAATAATAATAATAATAGCTTTATTTATATAGCACCGTTAAAAACAAATGTTTACAAAGTGCTGTGATAGACAAAGCAAATACAGCAACACAACAACAGAACAGAGATCAACAGAGGATTAGTTAGTCGGTTCATCCAAATAATAAAAGAATAAACTTACTTAAACTAGGTGTGTTGTGTATGTATTGAGTTACATTTTTTGCAACTCAAAGCAGTGGGGGAAAAAATAGATTTTGAAAAAGTCAACTGAAGAAGTGGGGTTGTTCATGATAATCCAGAAAAACTCACTGTTTCCCTGACAGTTTTCCTGGAGGATGTTTCTTTGGCGGAAAGATGCTGTGGTGAAAACTGTTGAAAGGAAGGTCTTGGGTTTATACTACTATATATCCCAGACACGGTTTCTTGGATAGATAACTTGCAGTTGAGGTTTCAGATGTCACTTTTCAGTGCTTTAAACACCACAAAAACTTTTTAATTTTTTCTTCCATTGTCTTTGGGTAAATGCAGAAGTCTTGGAGATAGAAATCTCCAAACCTCAGCAGATAAAACCAAAGATGTCAGCACAGATACATTCCACTTGAGGAAAGTGGAAAAATGTGTGCAGCCTCTAAGGAACAATACAACTTTAACTGAGAGTATGAATTAAATAGTTATTGTTCAGCAATTTTGCACAAAAAGGGATGCGTAAAACATATTTTGCTTAAGTGTTATAGAAAGAATATTTCCATCTTGATAAATGCATTTATTTTGGGTAATTTGGGGTAATTGATTAAATACATACTCAGGGCAAAAGGAAATGTTTTTTCCTACTGGACATTTTCTTCTGTTTCTTGACGTAGAGAGAATAAAAATGCAAATGGGGGGGAATAAAGGTCAAAGATCTTTACCCCAGGCTGAGTGCTTGAAGGGAAAGGTGCAACTACAGGACAACATTTCCAGAGCTTGAATTTGAGAATTGATTTGATGTTTTCATGTCTGTTTTTAATGGAAATACGTTTTCCAGGGCTGGTATGGATGCAGGTGCAGGGTCGCCTGGGCTGATGTTAGTCATGGTTTAGAGCTGCTATCATGTTAAATGAACCACAACTCAAATGTTGAAAATAATTGGGGGTGATTGCTGTTGTGGCAAAAGTCCATAAAGATTGCATTAAAGCAGGAGAGAGTGTAGTTTCATGCAGGGAAAAGGAGAGACAGCAAATAACTACACCAATAATTGTGAGTGATTGCTAAAAGGGACCAGACGTTATATCAACTATATCCAATGTGAAACACACAGCTATGCATCTTGATGCAAATATTGTGACATGCATGCAGGAACACACACACACACACACACACACACACACACACACACACACACACACACACACACACACACACACACACACACACACGCACACACACACATAACTCCTCACCTGTTTAGCTTTGCCATTTTCCCAGGTGGCCTCATATCTACTTCCATTTGGAAAGTGCAGCACTCCTTTGCCGTGGAACATCCCATCTTTCATCTCTCCCACATACTTAGTTTCTGTAGGGAAAGTGTACTCTCCTTTTCCATCCATTCTAAGGAAGAGAAGAGACAGTCGCATACAGCTTTTTCAATTTTTGCCTACCAAAGATTGCTAGTTTAAATCTACCGTAGAATATGTATTTGTTATAGGCTATATCCCACCCGGCTCTCTATGGGATCATAATATAAACATAGCCTACTAATATATCAATTTACCTGTCATTTTTTGTATCTCCTTTGTAACTGCTCTCAATGATATCCATTTCTACACTGACTCTCTAGCGCCCTTTCTTCTGAAAATTAAACCAACATGTATGAAGCGTGGATTTAATAATGGACTAGGGAGAGTAAACGCCGTGCACCGTTGCCATGGCAACATAGAAACAAAGAGCACATGCAAAACCTAACAGCTTGAACGGTTTTTCCTGGTGAAGAGTAAACGATCGACTGAAACACTCTTCAGTTCTCATCTGTTAGAAAATTCAAATTGGCAAAGCGAAATATAAGTTTTTCTACACTTTAACTGCCCCACAAGTGCGCATGCGGCGGCGGATGGAGCAGTTTGGTCGCGCTTTCGGACGCGTCATCAAACCGCGCCTCCCAGCTGACAGCAGCAGGCGCTGTAACCTTCTCCGCGGCCTCGTAGCTCGTCCTGGAGCTAGACGAGGACCTTGAATGTTTTTCTGCAGCTGTACATAATCTTTGCCGTTCGTGTTGCTTTACATACGCACAGCCATGCCCACAACGCCGGAAGCTCCTACACCACAGGAGCTGAATGTGGATGAGGTGAGTTGTGCTTATTGTTAAAACAGTGAACACAGCAGGTCAGAACATGGTAGCTAACTAGCTTCGGTAGCTAATGCTAGTTACTAGGTTGGACAAGACAGTCACTTTTAGCTGTTTAAAACTTTTGCAAGTTACGTTATCTGTCTTTAAAGTGGTGAAAGTAAGCGAGACATATTTTTTTAATGCAGCAACTTGTAAATATTTCGTACGCAATTAGTGGGCCTGAGTAATCCTGCATTGTTGTGATATCCGACTTGGCAACATTAAATAGAGGAATCACGACATCTTGTATGTTTTACTGCAGTCTGCATAGTTCATATTATTTATGTTATTTGTCTCTGCAGCGACATAAATCACATATTAGCAGCCTCAAAACAAATCTGTGGTCGGTTGTGTTAGCAGCAGTGTTATTTAGCACACTGAACTTGTCCTTGGAAGTCAGGTGTTAGCTGGCTTGTTATTTTCCTAAACAGATATGGAGGTGAAGAAGCTAATAAACGTCATGCTTTCAGGTAGCCTACTCATTTCCCTTTTCAGAATTCCTTTACCTCCCACTACTATTTTCAGTAGGTTACGTTTAAGTTACGTTTTTTTTTACATTTTTCATCTGAAATGTAATTGTTTTATTTACTTAAATGATAAATTATACAGAAACATAGTTTGTTTGTTGCATAACATTCTAAATATTTAGTAATTTGTGTTTGGTATGCATTTGCTTTAAGTACTGCATTATATTTATAATGTATTTCCAAAGGGTCATCAGTGATCAACACAATCTGTGCAATACTGCCTTCTGCAAATACTGTCTCAATTCTCAATTCCCCCCCCCCCCCAGTTAACTTCATCATTCATTTTGTACTGAAAATACCCCCTGTTTTTATTTGTATTTTTATTTTTATTTATCTTATCTATTCTGTTTAATGTGTATTTTTGAGCTTTCTTGTCTGTGCTGCTGCAATGCCCGAATTTCCCCTCTGGGGATCAATAAAGTATTATCCTATCCTATCCTAATACGCCTGTAACAGATTTTACAAAAGGAATGTCTGTCAAAACATAAATGTGTATTTCCAAAAATATTGTGGAGACCTCAAATATTCGACATGTGCCAGGGACTAAAAAAATTACCATCTTCAAAAAACAAAGTATCTTGATGAGAGTAATATTTTGTTAATTACTGTTTTCCATTTTTCTGTCCTTGTGTGTTTCTAGATAAATGTTTCATCTGCAGTGCTGAAGGCTGCCGCTCACCATTTCGGCTCCCAGTGCGACAAACCCAACAAAGAGTTCATGCTCTGCCGCTGGGAGGAAAAGGACCCCAGAAAATGTCTTGAAGAAGGAAGGAAAGTTAACGAGTGTGCACTCAACTTCTTCAGGTATTACAAACAAGATGTTGTAATGTTTTCTTATGGTTATAAATAGACACAATGTTCAAAACATCAACAGCAGTACTTCACATGTTCTTGTCCTTTTCCTGATAATACACATTCCTTTCAATTTACTTTTGGTTGAAGTGGAATGTAGATGACCTCGCCAAGTAAAATGAATTGCCATTTAACATTGAAGATTCAAGAAAGGCAGAGAAAAAGTTGTAAAGTTTGTAAACCATAAAGAGACATCAACATTCATTTGAGTTTGTTTAATAGCAGAAAAAAAATCCTCACAGTTTGTTTAAGCTTCCAAAAAACTCCTCACAGTATGTTTAATTAAAAAAAAAAAAAAAAACTCCCCCATGAGAAATATTCAGGGAGGGAATTTCCCCCAATTTAAAAAATAAAAAGATCTGCAGGTCATGTCTCCAAACAGTTGGCACTTTAGATCCAGTCAAACACAATGGCTTCCCAGACCGCTGTGACTCATGTCTAAGTCCACACAAGTTGATGTGAACATAGAACTGAATTGATTGATTCCTGTTGGCACAAAACATTATTTAGTAAAATTATTTAATTATTTACCACTGTGCAAG
Organism: Labrus mixtus; assembly: GCF_963584025.1. Taxonomy (NCBI): domain Eukaryota; kingdom Metazoa; phylum Chordata; class Actinopteri; order Labriformes; family Labridae; genus Labrus; species Labrus mixtus. The sequence goes on along the minus strand of NC_083628.1, from coordinate 13,245,897 downwards.
TGCATTTTGTAAGAGACTAATCATACACCTTTTTAGTTTTTTGTTGTTTTGTTGTTTTTTATTTTGAGGGGGGTTGTATTTTTCGTCTCATCAAATGATAATTTACGCAGGATGTGTTTTCTACTTTTTTTGCTTGTGAAGAGCTCAGCTCCAAATTCCTGAAGTAAATTATATAAATCCTTTAGTGGCTGTGACATCAGGAACACATGGAGAACACCTCTGTCTTTTTTCTTCGCTACTTTTTTACAATGGACAGTAGAAACAGATATTTCTTCAACTAGAATAATTACAGATGCTATTGTGTCTTTGAAACTGCCCTTGGGGGCTATTCGAGGAAGTGGTCTGGGTATTTTCACTTCTAACTGCAGTGTCTGTGTTTACTGAAAGTTCAAAACAGAGCTTTGGTTTGTCATCCAGAAACTAGGGTGCTTGTGTGTGTGTGTGTGTGTGTGTGTGTCTCAAACAGTTTATGTCACTGGTTCTCCAAAAACACATGACCTCTAATTCTAAAGCCGAAACAAACAACCGACACTCTCACCCCAAAGATAAACTGAGTGTTATTGTGAAAGAGCAATGCCTGTAATTATTATAATAAGGAAAGCTTTGAGCAAAGCTGTAATTACGCAGGGACCTGGTTTGATTCGTAGGTGCTTCTGGCAACTGCCAGCCACCTTTAAGTAGACTAAATTTAAATGACCAGTTAAGATGTTTCTGTTTATGGGACCCTCAGAGAACCTGTGACTTGTGAAAAATAACAAGTATAAACCAAAATTTAGTTACAGTTCTGACATGGGTGGTTTTAAATGTTTTACTTTCATCTTGTGAATTAGGTAGTTGGATAGAAGATGAAGCATTAAAAAAAATATTCAACCGCTGCATGATGTCATTTTTATTTATTTGTTCTTTCCAGAGTTACTTAATCACCTTAACCATTTATGATTTTAGCATTTTTAGGGGAGTTACAGCTCAATCACATCAATGGAGTTCTATAGTATGCTTTAATCTTACTCTTGGATATTGGATTCACTCCTTTCAGGCAAATCAAGGGAAACTGTGCTGAGTCCTTCACCGACTACTGGACCTGTCTGGATTATTCCAGCTTGGTGGAGCTTCGTCGCTGCCGTACGCAGCAGCAAACCTTCGACAGCTGCGTCCTTGATAAACTGGGCTGGGAGAGACCTGACCTGGGAGACCTGTCGAAGGTGAGACTTGTGACTGAGTGACTGTGCTGTCACAATGTGAGCAGCCTAGTTGATGGGCTCTATTCTTGCTGATTGTGGACTGTGCAAGAGGCCATGATTGGATCTGCATAGTTCTCTCGGTCAGCTGAGGGTTTGAGTTCTAAATCATGTATTTTATGATGCTTTACTTTTGATAAGTGGTTATTTTTGACAGACCCACATAACTACTTTATAAGAAGCGCTTATTAGATAGCAGCAATAAAAACATGACCAAAAACTGATCGTGACAAGAGCACATTGGACTCAAATTTCTTGACACTATATTTCTGTGACTATCACAAGAACATGACATCACATGAACGTTCAGGCCATGCGACAATCATGTTTCAAATCACATAATAGAGGAGACAAACGAACAGAAATTTGACTCCAGATTTACCTCAGGTTTACTTTTTTTGTATGGCTCCAGAACAAATGAGAAGACGTCAACTTGTGTTTCAGATTAAAATGTTGGATATTTAGAGTATATTTTGTTTTTGTACATGCTGTGACATATAGAGATAGACATTAGCATGTGAGGAACAAATGATGAGATTAAAGTTTAAAAAAAAAGACCAGTAGAAGAAGTCTTACAGTAAAAATAAGGATGGGGAAATCAGAGTAGAAGGTGGTAAGGGTTTCATGGACTTTGAGGCTTATGTGGAGTCATGTTAGTCAGCCATAACACTCAGGGATTTCTCAGTGAAGTGTAAGTAATGGATCACTCACACTAGTCAAACGAACTGGACTTCAGGGGTGAAGCGTGCTTGGGCAAAGTAAGGATTACCTAGTGTGAGTGCACCCTTAAACTGTACAGCGCAACCAAATGTTAACATTTTGTACCCTTTACAAATCATGTCATATATCTTCCATTTCCTCTTCAGGTGACCAAAGTGTCAACTCCACGACCACTGCCTGAAAACCCCTACCACTCTAGACCTCGTCCTGAACCAAACCCAGCCATCGAGGGTAAGCTGGAGCCTGCCAAACATGGCAGCAGGCTATTCTTCTGGACCTGGTGATGCAGCTTCAAAGTGTCAGTTTCCTTCCAAAGGCATGAGCCCTGTTCAAAAATACCATTGTCACCATTGTGATAGTTGAGGGGGTTTAATTCTTGAGGTGCAGACACAAGCAGAGGGAGTTTTTGCCACCTTAATGTCATGTATGAGAGTTGTATTTTTGGGCAGATCTCTTCAGCAGCTGTACATCCAGTAACATCAAAAAGTTAGATAAAGGAAGGAAGGATGGATGATTATGTGAACAAAGTCCATTGATCCAGAAAACTTTCCTGACCACTTCTGTAAATGTAATGAGTGAACAAATACAACATGCTGTTATTATTGTTGTCAAATAATAAAAAAAGATAAATTATGTTTCTTGATGAATGTCTTTATTTTAGTTGACATCTATCAAAGAGTCAGTTCCTTCCATATCAGCAAATCGAAGGCAGCACAAGCGTGTGTGCACATCTGTGTTTTGTCAGCATGTGTGTTGTCAAACTGACGGAGGCTGAGGTTGGAGGTCAAGGTTGAGGGTCACTACCTGCAGCCAGAGAGAGCTGTTTCTGCTTCCTCCTTTTCTCCCGGCTCACTTCCTGACTCTGACTTGGACTGGAAGAAGACTGGAGGAGTCATTTTGCCGATGCACGGAAAAGTATGTTATTTCTGCCCACACATATGCACACAGTCACACACGTACACACTCATGACCTTAAGTGGAAGGAGATGAAGAGCTCATTCAGAGGCATGGCGGCCTGTGGAACAAAGAGCACTGTGCCAATGCAAGCACAAAGACACTCATGTACCACCAGGACATTGTCCAAGATCAAAGTTTTAGAATGACATTATGAGGGTGCTCTGATGCATTCAAGTGGTCAGAAAAAATGTTTTTTTCTAAAGCATGCATCAGTAGTTAGGAGTGTGGTTTGACTTGCTCAACTACAAACATAAAGGGAGGTTAAAAGCTATCTTCCAAAGGTCATGATTTTAACACAAGTATTAAGAAGATTAGCTTATTCTAGCTGGAACATTGATACAATTCCAGTTGAACTTTCCACAACCTCATGCCAGAAACATCCATATACCGTTCCTATTATATATTGTTCAGTATTTCCATCTGCATATGTAGACATGAGGGTGCTTGTCTCCTTGTTTTTACAGGGTGTCACTGACAGTAGTTGCAGAAATCCCCTCTCAAGGTGTGGTGGTCTGGACCTGCTGCTTGTCAGGAAACGTCTGACGGACCCTCTTCTGACCTGGACAGTAGGACAAAGGGTGAAGGAAAGGAGGTGTGGATGAAGGGAAACACCGAGGAGAAGGGGGTGAGGACAGACGGGAGGTGGTGAAGTGGAAAATATAAGAGGTATGATGATAGAATAAGGATTAAGAAGTTCAAATAAAAGATGCAAATAGAGAGGCCTTGATTTTTTTTAAATTTTAAATGAAAAGTGGGACATGACCTCTAAGCAGGCAGACAAAGTGGGGGCTTAGAGGTTGTCCGGTGGCTGGTGTTAAGGCCCCCGGGCTCGTGGCAGGCACATCTCCATGCGACTTTCAGGAAGCAGAGGGTCATCGTTTGACACGGCACCGCCACAGGAAAATAGGCTCTGGCACAGGAAAGAAATACAATACAGGGCTTTCACAAAGCTACAGCCCACCTGGGAGCTGGACGCACTAAAATACTCAAACAACCCGGGTTGTACATGATCGTCAATATTCCCATTGTTGAGTGTCAGGTTTGACATATGAATGCTTGAAGTAGAACTAAGCGACAGTCATCAGTCAGTAGATGTTTTTTATTTTTTATTTTCCATCAGGTCACCTACATTTGAGACCAAAGATCAAGGAGTTCAAGGAGACATTAAAGAATTATTTTTGTAGTCAACTTCTTTGCTATTTTTTTGTAAACACATCTTTATTAAAATTTGTGAAATTTCCACAATATTTGTCATAAACTTCCATTTTCTGGGTGTTACATTTTTGGTTAATTAAAGTTATTTATTAACAAAGAAGAAAAAATTACAAAAACAAACGGTGAGGCAAAATGAACCTGAAAGGAGACGAGTGCTGCTCTAATCCATGAAGTAAAACAGAAGGACTCTAAATTAGTGCTTTCACTACTTACTTTCAAATAAATGAAAGTAAATGAAAATAGAACCAAACTAACGACACTGACTAATCAAATCAAACAACAAATGAACAACACCTCTAAACCTAGTGTTTCTAAACAAAATGTGAATCCTAGTGTGTGTGTGTGTGTGTGTTTCTAAGAAACCTAATACCTGACCCCAGTCGACACAAATCGAGTGCCTCATAACACTTAAGACAACAGGACAGCGTATTCTTTTTAGACTTTTAACATATACAGACTCAGACAAAAAGAGGCACAGTGGGAAACTGAACACAATGAAGCTGTTCCCTGAATGATTGCTGGCCAAGCTTTGTAAAGGTTGGAGTCAGCAGGAGCTCTCCTATAATTGGTTAATTGATTCACTGCAGCTGTGCACCAATCAGGCTTCTCCATGCAGCACAGGTGAAATGGCGTAATGCTGGATTCATGTGCTCCACGGGTGGTTAATACAAATGATCTTAACGTTAACAAAACATCTTTTGCCCCCTATGTGATGTCGGATGTGACATCAAGTTGGCAAGTCGGACACCCACTTCTTTAACGAGATTCCGAGGTGTTGATTGGAGTTGTTGTGGATTTTCCGACTCAGAAACTCTGATGTGTCCGACGCCACATTAATGCAGGGCAAGTCGTGGAGGATGCAACAACCAAGACACGCACAGACACTACAAAAGAGAGGTCAGTATACACACAAGAGAGTGGGTGTGCAGTTTGACTGCATATATTAACCAATGCATTACTTAAACAACATCACGCAAGATGGATTGCTGTTTAATTGAATATCAGTGCTGATGTGATTTCGAGCATAGCTTTGTGACTGCCGGCCATGTGAGGGAGAGCTAATCACAACCGTGCTAACATTAATTATAACAGAAAAACCTTGAGCGGGATTTTGCTTTTGTACAACCATTCCACAAATAGACAGTTTCTCTGGTTGCATATGGGGTGAGAAGTCCCAGCTTGAACAGTATAAACTTCCTAATGCTGTTGTTCTCAATGTAGCGCTAATGGAATGCATCTTGTCCAATCAGATTACTTGGTGATAACGAACTATTGTATACTTTTGTATGAGTAACACATCAGTGCACTACTCCTCCATGAGACGTCTGCTGCATCCATCAAAAGCCCCTAACATGTGGGTGCACTTGTTTTATCAAAATGTAGGTATGTTTGATTTGTTTATGTTGGTGTAGCTTCTTTGCCTTTTCGCTCTGTGATCTTTAGACTGTACATGTTGTTGAGTGCTGCTTTCATGTCTCCTCATCTCCCCTCGTACTACACAGGGTGGCTTTGAACTACCATGCAGGTTGCTCTATGTATAAAACACACACACACACACACACACACACAAGACACAAGTACCATCACTACATCCACTGCCACCACTCATCGAGATTAAAAAAACCCCGAGAGCTTCAAAAGAGTAAATCTCCAGGCTAAACACACTCACACATGAGCATGTGCTCACTTACACAGCAGACTTTGCTGTTTTTAGCGTTTGTGTTTTTCAAGATTAGCGACAAAGTCAAAATGTATATGAGACAGAACATCATCGCAGAATGAGATTTCATGAAGGCGTGCAAAGTTAACTTCCACAACATGGTTGTACCTGATCATCTTTGGTGAACTTTAACACAGGAGTTTTGCATCTTCTCTGTGCTAACTTTTTTGGGAACAGACAACCACTACAATGAAAAAAAGCTATAGTAATATTTGTTTTGCAAAGTTCAATTTTCTGATTTAACAGAGGTTGACTTCCTCTTGGAGGCTATGCAGCAATCTCATTTGTAGTAAGAGGCGTGTGATAAGAGCTTGTATTGGTATTATTTCACAAAGTGTAAAAAACTGTAAACATGACATATTACTTTTAGCTAATAGTGTAAGCAAACTGTTTTTTTTAACCCATCCAGTAGACACTGGGTCATATTAACTCTTGGGGCCATGTATCCTAGAAATGCTAGTCCACAATTCACTTACGTTTTGCCCAGTTTCTCTTCTCCATTGACCTCTGAAAGACATATCTGGCTATTTGGCATCTTAATAGGTAACTAGCATTAGCCTGTTGTTAAAAGTTAGTTTGCCATTTGGCAGTAAGCTCTCTTTGATAACCAACCGCAGTGGCTGACAACAATTTTATTTAGATCTCTGTGTGTTAACTATAACAGTTAAGATGAACCCATGAAACAAAACAATGAGCATTTGTGATAAAAAAAAAATAAATAAAAAAAATAAAAATCTCTGGGTCCTGATTGTCTGTGGGTCTCTTTGAGTCATCTGTTTCAATTTACACAATGTCATTTAAGTTATTAACTTGTATTATGTTTGAGATTTTTTTAAAATCAATAATGCTCATTTAGACTGAGAGAGTGAGAAACATTATCAAAGAAATTGGGTGTATAACTTGAATTAAATGAATGAAATTAGGAAAAACGTACACACAGACCCTGGATCCTCAAAGCCTAACTTTGTGTGGTGACGGAGTGACGGCCATGACTTGTGTTTTGCATTCCAGCCGGACACGCTTCGCAGCCGCTCTTTCATGCCGCAGTTTTGCCAAACGCCTCTGAATGCGGCGCTAAAGACAACATTTGGCAATTTTTTAAAGGTTTCACTCAAGGTGTTAGCTGGTCAAAGACAAGACAGAGCAGGAGATCTTTCGCTTCATAGCACACGGATGAAGCTCAGTCACACTCTCACTGACAGACAGTGAAACACACTGACACATGTGCATGCTGATAAACACACACAAGCACACACTCAAACAACTACACGACAACAAATACGCATGAAAGCTGCAAATTTAACACAGTTTGTATTAAAGGTAAAATTACAAAGATCAAATACTTTAAAATAAAGGGAGTTTATGGACTACACAGAGACACGAGGAGGGATTTTCCAAGAGCTCAGCCCTCTTTTGTTCTGTTTATTCCAAGTGTTTCAGAATAAAAATCCAGTGATTTCTTTTCACTGTGTGTTTATTCTGTTGTATGTGAGCAAATGGACTAATGTGAAGTATGTGTTGAAAAGAGGCGTCTAAATGACAGCTCAGGCTGTTGTCACACAGCTTAGCACTCAAGAAGTTGCGGTCTGGGAGCCTTACAGTATATTGTTTATTTGCCTGCAGGTATGTGTGTGCATGCACGAGTGTGTATATGTGTTCATTACGGGGGTATGATGAATATAAAGTGCCTGCAGCCTCAAGTGTTTGTATGTTTGTGCCTTTGTAAAGTTCATATGTGTGTGTGTGTGTGTGTGTGTGTGTGTGTGTGTGTGTGTGTGTGTGTGTGTGTGTGTGTGTGTGTGTGTGTGTGTGTGTGTGTGTGTGTGTGTGTGTGGTGCTGCAGCTCCTTCTTGGCCAGCCTGTGTTTATCTTGGCCTGATCCCAGACCTTCATCACTTCTCCGCTGATAGCTCCATTCCTCCATCCCTCCGTCCCTCCGGCTATTTACAAGTCTACCGCAGACCGCCTTTCCCTGCGTGCCAACATCCAATCCTTTTTCTTCCCCTGTCCTCTCCTCTCTTTGCTTTCACACTGTCGTCATTCGCTTTATCTCACTCTGCTCACTTGAGGAAATCTTTCCTGCCTCGCTTGTTCGTCCTCTCGGCCAAATAGACCAAATCTAGCCAAATTGGAACATATTTGCACATCCACCCTTTACTCATTCTCTCCTCTGAATCATATGTTTATGCAGTACAGTGAAGGGATTTGTCTTGCTGTGCTCCTTTTAGAGACAAAAAAAGAAGTTAAGTGTTTACAGAGGACTCTAATTTCAAACTTTAATCGGGACTTGTCAGGGGGGAAAAAAAATGCTACGACCCTGCTCCAATAGTCAAATGCTGACAGCAAAATAGCTGTTTTAGCTCACATCAAATCACATGTAAAAGGGGCGCTTGTGGCGCAGTGGTTATTGTGGGCGCCCCATGTATGGAGGCTATGGTCCTCCAAGCAGGCCGCCCAGGTTCGAGTCCCACCTGTGGCTCCTTTCCCGCATGTCATTCCCTACTCTTCTCCTGATTTCCAACTCTATCCACTGTCCTATCTCTCCATAAAGGCACAAAAAGCCCCAAAAAAAATCTTTAAAAAAAAAAAAAATCAAGTGTAAAGGGTAGAAAGACAGCATTACGCTTATTAATGTTATACTATCTACCAAGCGACCAATTAAAGCTTGGCTATAGCCGGACATACACATGCTATTAGAAACATTAACATCAGGTCTGATCAATACACTAAAGTTGCTCCCTCAGATAGGCTTTGAAACTTCAACAGGGTTCAAACTTTAAAAAAAACAAATGTCTGCATGTCCTCTCAGGATTTTCGATGCACAAATTGAAAATGTTTGTAAAAATGTGGGTGGAAACATTCTATTGTTACTACCAGGCTGCAACAAAAAAACAAAAAAAACAAGGACCCTGAAACTAAGAAGAAAAAAAAACGCCTTCATTGAAAATAGCCTTTTGGTTGTTAATTGGCCTCCATATTTTTAAAATATGACAATACCTCTCGTGTGTGTGAAGAGAGTATAGCAGTGCTCATCCAGGTAAGTCCGATTCTTGTCCTCAAACAATTTGCAAGAAAGGAGAAGAAGTAAGGCATTGGAGTATATTAATGTGTTAATAGTGCTTATAACACAGCATTATTTGCAGTGCATTTGCTTAATACTTTTGCCTTGTTTTACTATACAGTCAGTTCTGATATGTTCTTACTTAGTCACCAACACTGTTGAAAGTTCCTTTCACACATGCACCCCCTGATTTCTAGGATAATTTTTTAGAGAATTTCTGGACACCCTGCCTCCTGAGTTGTTCACTCACAGAGAGTTTTCCCTGTCTGATAGAAGGACTGCTTGATGTAAAAAGGACAGTCATAGTAATGTTTACGACATATCAAAGAATGTGAGTGGACCAACCGAGTCAACGTGTGAATTTTCCAGATTTTTACCTTCTGCATTCTCACATGGGCTCACCCCGACTTCATACTGAAATTTCACCAATGAGCTTGCAGAAAAAAGTCAGAATAAAGTTCTAAATTCTCTTTAGTTTTACTTTTTGTTAACTTCCTCACAGAAAGTCGGTAATTGGATCACTGCTCTTAGTCCTTAAAGTTCAACATTTTCCCCTATAGTGTCATCTCAAAACTACTTAACACAAATTAAAAATGACCCCGAACCACCTTAAGGTCACTTTTCAATTGTCACCTCTTATCTTTTTGACGGAATAATGGCATCAAAGAGACTTTCACAAGACTATAATGAGAACCCCCACAGCTTAACTAACACACACACACACACACACACTGAACTGTAGCCGGCAGTTACTGTATAACCCAGGCAGTAGCCAGAGTTGACTTATTCCCATGCGCTGTGAAGCCGATGTCGCCCTAATGCTGTTGTGCTTGTGGTTTCTCGAGGTACACTGAAGCATTCCTCAGCCATGCGCTCATCTAAACAAAGCTAGTTAAAGAGGACACACGGGGGCTGGAGCTCCACAGTCGTGGCGGGGCTCCTCTGGGTGGCTCCTATCTGACGGAGGGCTCACAGAGTTTTGGGTTTCCTACGCATGTCAAGGTAGGTTAGCTGTTCCCCGTGTCTGGCCGCTTGGAGGCCCTGGTGGGCTATCACTCAGACTCCTTTCCTCTCCCTCCACGCCCTTCACCCGCCCTGCAGCTCGCCTACACTGACGCACAGGCCGTCTTCTGGCTGTCGTCCCTGGTTTACATGTCAGAGTTTGCACTTTTTTCCCTGTCTGTGTTTCTCAGACCTTACATCCCCTCTTTTCTTTCCACTCAGATCATGGTGTGTCAGAGAGCTCGCTTGTCAGATTTCATTTTGATCTCAGTCTTTTCCTGCATTAAAGGAAACTCCGGCTGTTCTCCAATTGTCTGAATCTCAATACAAGAGCTGATTTTATATCCACAGGTGTTGAGGCCTTAATGAACTTATGTTGTGTTATTTTTTTTTATATCTTGCTTTCAGCCCGAATACATCTTTTCAGACTCTTAATTTTTGTATCAATTTTGAATCATAAGCTGTTTTCACACATGCACAAAACTCCTGAAAATTTCCCAAAAATTGTATGGTTGATTTTCATGTGTGAACGCATATGGACATTTTTCTGCCAGTCCCCAAGTACATTTCTCTCTGAACTTAGGGTGAGCGGATGTGTGAGACCCCCGTCGCCCTCCCGTTTGACAGTGACAGTCTCCCCCTGTGAAGTGCGTAATGTGAAATAGCAACTCGAAAGACTCAGGGAGCAGCCTGTCCTGAAATATTCAGACTCAGAATTGCAGGAGGGCATGTGGGAAAAAGGCTACATTATTTTTCCTCTTAGGCATTTTGCAGACAGAGTAAATCTTTGTAGCTTCTTGCTTTTCTTGTATTCTCTGCATTTAAAAAAAGAGCTGTTTTAAATCCTCTGGATTTCACAATAAGAACTTTTTATAGCCTTACCCATTTTGGCCTTACTAAAGTATATTTTCTGTTTTCCTGAAAATGTCTTTTGTGAGGCTCAAATGTATCTTCCCAGGCTGTTAAAATTCTATATTTTTAACAGCAATGTGTAACTGCATTTTTAAACCATGTTTTTTTTTTACCTGGTAACATCTTATAATGCTGCCCAGGTAAATCATTTCGGACTCTTGCTGTTAATTGCCTTTATTTAAAAACAAGAACTTTTTGAATAGCCAGATGTGTTTCCTGGAAATATCTTTTATGCTGTCCAATTATATCTTATCATTCTGTAGATGTTAAATAATCGTCTGGAGTTCAAAATAAGAGCTGATGTCACAGATCTAGATATTCTGCCCTTGCTGAATATTTGTATTAGTTTTTTTTTTCTTGCTCGGTGCACAAGTAGGACTCTTCAGAGATGGTAAATAACAATGTTCTAAGATTTACTCTGATATATTTGGTTGTATTGATTACTAGCTTAGCCAATGCTAACTAAAATGAGGGGAACACCTCCTTTTGTCACCTCCCGGTTGTGTGCAACTTGTTTTGTTTGGGTTGCTGTGAGTTAGCAAGAAAGAGACAGTCCAGTCCTTAAACCTCACACGTCTACGCCTCAGCGCATAAATAATCACACCACTTCCACGTTTACTGAGCCTGTTAGTGTCCTTCACTAAACAAGCCGTGTTACAACTCTGTTGCTTAGTTGTGAATGCAGGGAGTTTGTGAGTCCAAACTAAAATAACTTTTTGCAGAAGAAAAATAAACCGACAGGGATTTTTCCTGAGAGGAAACCTTTAGTTTACTATATGACATGTTTCTTAATAGTGCTAAAGTGTTCAGTGTTCTTTAAATAAACAATGTGGAGTTTTGCATAGTGGGGCATGAAAGAATGCAGGAGTCTCGCTGCCCCGCTCACACATGTCAGCAATTTGGCTGCCTTGTGTATTTTGGATGTCGAGGAAAAAAAAGGAACATTTCAAAGTAAACGAAAGAAGGAAAGTCTTATCCGCCTGGCAGCTGCGCTCCGGACCAAATTGCTTTCAGCTGATGCGCTGCAGCTCAAACTTGCTTGGGTAATGTCAAGTGATGCATTGCAATACTGAGAAAACAACACAGACAAAAAAAATAAATAAGAAGGGAGAGAAAGGCTGGAAAGTTCCAGGGCTTATTCAGGCAAAGACCACAAACCCCCACAACAAGTCGGAATGCTCATGGACACTTTCATTTTCATTTTGTATTTTTTCTTTCTTTGATTCAGTCTTCATCCAGTCTTATTAGGAGTCACTCAGTAGAGAGTTCACTTCCATTTAAACAGAACATTTCTGTGTGACGTTTCTGTGAGTATTGAAATGACTTTTAAGGTTGTACATTATTACAAGCATAAATATATATATCATACTATAATATTTGGATCGCCAACAAACATAGGAGCAGCTGTAGGCACTTTTTGTTTTCAATAAAACAAGATTCTGTTATCCAAGGATCATTTGGAAAGACAACAATGGAACTGAGATTAAAGGTGAAGATCAACTTTTTTTTAAAAGGAAGGGTTTGCAGATTTAAATAGCATTTTTTTTAAATTAACAAATTAATCAAAATTTTCTAAAGAACCCCATGAACAATAGTCAAATTATGTTGTTTGAGCAAAGCTAAGACACTTCATCATCCTCCTCTGGCTTTAATGATGATGATGATGATGATATGATTTATGTCCTATTACATTGTGTAACTACATGCTGGCATCTTCAGCCACCTGACAAACATGCACTTAATGCCAGTGCAAACAAACTTGTGGGGAAACAAATGAAGTTGCAAATGAAGAATTATGCAATATTTGTTTTTCTTCCTGCATGCAGGCGTGCTTCTACAAATACACACAAATATGAAATCCTCCAGCACATCAATAAAACCCTCCAATCACAAATGAAACTGAAAATATACAGCACAATTAGATAGTTTCCAGGCACAAACACATGGAGTGAATACAGCAATGTTTCAAGGGAAGGGAAGATAATTGAATTTTCCACGTTCAGGGATTTTAATTGTGTTTTATAATTTGAGCAGAGAACATCTGTAGAAAAAAAACTACAGATTTTAAACCCATAACCTTTTTGGGCAATTACATTTTCTACACTGAAAGCCTGTCCTTCAACTCAGTTGTAGACCTCAAATTTCACACACTAATTTTTCAGTAAGAACATCCTGTTATCCTCTTCAAATGTTTCTCTATTCAATTTCCCTCCAGGTAAACACATAGCAGAGGTGTTTCTCTAAAATCAGCTAGCAACAGACCAGAGGTCCAGCATTACATTACAAAATAGTTCAGTACACCGCTTGAGAATTTTGAATTTATGATATCATAAACATGCTTTGAATTGACCTTTGTATTTAACTCTAAAGACAATAATCAAAAGCTTAGCTTGTACCTGTGGTGACTAACTGTTTGAAGGGGAGTAAAGGTTATTACATTTTCAGTGATGGATATGATTTCACATAAAATGCTGATGATCTATTCGAGCATTCCAACTTAACCACTGAACTTCAAAAGCTTTTGTAGCAGACAGAACTACTGTGTTTGTTGTTGTGGGAACAACTCTAATAATGTCAACCCTTAGCATGACTGTTTGTATTTACAATCATTATAAATGCCATGTTTCTGGGTATGAATATCATGTCATCCCCTTTGGACAACACTTTACTTTGTACCCTCGTGTTTAGCATCTATATGCTTTATATAAATGTTCAATAAATGGTTAATTACACACTGTAATGTAGGTGTAAGCAGATGTAAAAGTGATTATTTATTTAGTAGTCAACAATGATAGCTTCTTGATTTTAAAACCACTCAGGGTTGTGTCCAGAGTGGTGGCCAGGGCTGGGATGTGCTCCTCTTGATTTCTTATTATCCACTCCTAAACTATTGGTGCTTTGACAGTTGCACAAACGTCATGAAAACGCTGCATGTGTGAACTGTGAGCTGCAATTCCTGCAGCCAGCACACAAGCATAGACTCTTTGCGCACATCCGGTCTGTCTTCATGCTTCAATTAAAACAGCTTCATTATGTTTTTTTGTTCACCATTATGTTCTTCTCCACTTTTCTGTTGATACCGTGGACATGTCGATCTAAAAACATAGCACTGATATACTCCGATATAAAGACAATACGTGTCATCATAGTTATGGACCCTGTTGATTGTTCGCCCCTTCCACATCATTTCTCCCGACATGTTTAGCCTCCAGCTGTGAAGTGCATGTGTGAACAAGCAAGTCAGCAAGAGTGTATTAGCCTCAGGACATGCCAGTCTGCTCAGCCCCTTTATTGAGAAACCAGTCAACCAGTGCTTCCTGGAAGCTAAGGCTATACATCACTACAGATTGTGGGCCATTTATACCTCCTAATTTAGTTAATTTTTCGAAAAAGCAACATAAAAATCGATGACTATGTATGTGTACTGTACACTATATTTAGAAATGTTTCAGCACAGTAAGCCAATCTGTTTAAGCACTCATTTTGCAAAACACATTTGTGTTCCTACACCTGCAGCATATAGGTACAGATAATGGCTCGCTCTTCTTCCACAGCAACTATGACATGCTGTTTACTGTGGATACAATAGGATACTTTTCAGTACACACTTTTGAGTACACAGAGGTCTGAAACAGGAAGACATATCAAAATTCACAATATCTATCTGGCTACTAAAATTCAGATTGATTTGAACACTGTAGACCAAGTAGGCGGATGAACACGTGCTGCCCCGAAGTATAGTACTAATACAAATTAGCTTGCTGGCGGTAGAAAAATTCTGAATATGGCGTCTGTTACGTCGTCATTGACTTTTAAGGTTGTATTCTTCTTCTGGTATAAGAGCGATGTATAGGCTATCTTCCGTGCTGGGACTCCGACCAGTTTGGTAATAAAGGGGCTGAGCTGAGATCTCTTGTGGCTATTACACTTACTATGACAAGTACCTCATGCTATTTATTTGTGTGTGCACAGAGTTCAGGCGGCCCCTTCATAAGTCAGTGCCCAAGTTTGGCCACTCCTTAAAAAAGTCTGGACATGCCCCTGAAACCACTGATGAATGACAATACAGTCAATGCTCACAAAGTTATATCTTCATAGAATGAGTTTAATCATTTCAAATGTCCTTATTACTAGATGATTGTTTGTTAAGAACCTTAAATAAATGTTACAGTTTTATGCTTATCGGGTGACTTTATGAAAAGTGTTATGCAACTGAGCAAGGGATTATTGTAAACATGCAGGTTGCTATGGGGAAGAATATCACTTAACATCAACATTAAGCTTAATTTGTTGTATTTTGTGATGCAGGAGGATTAGGAGGGATATTTATTTTTATTAGAAAGTATGATCGTAAAGAGTAGCAGGGAATGATTGGACAGACAAATATGAGGTAAGCAGAAGGCCACATCATATTCTAGACTGCAATTTTCTGTTTCAAAATGTTCTTGAGACGAAAACACACCCTTGTTTTCTCACTGTTGTTAATTTTAAACATGAAGAAATGACTCTGCTTGAGTCTGCTTCATCTCACTGGTTCTCACTCTGACAAAATAGTTCCCCATCCAGACTCCTGCACCTGCACACCCTGGACCTTTTGAGCAAAAACAACACACTAGTTTTATATTAAAAATAAAAAATAAAAAGTTTTGAAAACCTTCTGGTCCAACCAAACTAGCCAGATTGCTGCATGCTCGGTTGTGTGACAAGAACACAACAGGTTCACTAAAGTCTCCCCCTCAGTCCAGGCTCTGTTTACATTTAGCTGGCAGGGTGATCTGGAAGTGTTTGGCTCGGCTCTGCGCTCACTGGGAACTATCAGGCGATTTACATTTTAAACTATTTTGATATCAGCTCTGTGGAGAGTTGCCGTTTCCCTGAGAACATGACTGGCCTCTGGGCTCTGGGGCCTGTCGCACCGCCAGAAGAATAAACACAGCAAGGAGGAGGAGGAGAAGAAGAAGGCAAGGGATGGGATGGAAAGAGAGAGAGAGGGAACTTCTGTGATTGAAAAAAAAAAACAAATAAGTTTAAAGAAGGAGTCTGAGGATGAATCAAGTGTTATTGTTGTAGAAAAATAGGATGAGTGCCTTAGTTCTTCTATTTGCTCATGGATGAATTAACACTAGAAGATTGCACAGAGCATATTTGAATGGACTAACTTGATTCATCCTTGGTTGGTACTGTATTTTTAGCACTGAGAATCTCAGGTTGAGGTTTTATGAAGAGTGAACGATCCTTGTGCAGAGGCTAAAGGTGACTGAATTAAAGGGGAAACCTTCAGTCTGGGTTAATTAGGTGGGTTGTTAAGTTTCACCCTGCTCATAATACTGCCTGAAGCTGTGTTTTGTTAAACTTTTGCTGAGACTGTCAAAGGATCCGATTGGACTCAACTATTTATCTTTTTAACCTTTTTTTTTTACCAGGAATATTTGCATTAAGATAAAAAAAAAAAAAAAACCTCTTTTAAAAAAGGAGTCCTGGCCAAGAATACAGCATCAAAAACCACAAAAAGAAAAACAATGGACTAATGTCTTGCAGAAATTACAACAGACAATGAATAAGACGCATTCAGCGATCAAATGTACATACACCACACAGAGGATTCTTAACCCTAGTTTTAAAGTTGTACAATACATTTGTTGAATCTCACTTTAATTTGACATGTTCCTTGTGGTGATGGTAACACAGTCAGGTGCTTGATTGTATGATTTATACATTTATAGAAGGACAGTTTTAAGGTACTTGAATATTTGTATTCAATGCTACTACAGTACTTCTACTCCACTGCATTGCAGAGGGAAATATAGTACTTTTAACGGCAAGGTATACTTTTTCTGTTTTTCAAAATGATATGGTTACAATTCAGAATACAATTTTACATGAAATTCTGCTCACGTGATGCTTTGCTATAGATTAAATGATGTAAAAGTAGCTGCAAGATTAGAGAACACTTTACATGTAAATGCATTAAAAAATAATCATCCAATAGATTTTTTTATGGATCCCACATGGCCTGATCAGCTCTTATAATACAATTAAAATATGTATTGTTCAAATTCTTCACCTTGTTTGAAGACGGTCTCGCTTTTCAACATAGCCTAGTTTTTAAACATCTGACTTACAAAACAGTAACTCAGGCAGAAACTTAAAGTGCCTTGTGTTGGTTTAATGTTCTATTTCTGACACACACTCTGCTAATTGCAAATCATCTGCATGGCTCAATTGTGCAGCTTGCTTCCTTTTGAACTGTGTTTTACAGCAGGATCATTTCTGTAACCACCTGTGACAGTTCTAACATGAAAACAAACACTATTCGTTGTTGTATTATTATGTAAAATTATTGTGCTGTTTTGTCCGTTTCACATTCATGCATTTGGTCTTTTGCTAATGCAAATACGTAACAACCTTCAGGCAAATCAACAGACCCGCCTTCTCCGCTCCAGGTTGGATTGACCTATTATCCAAATGTGTTTTTTCAGTGTTTAGCACTATTACCCTCAGTCTGATCCCTGCGCTAAAGGGCTAATGGCTGAAAATTTCCCCCTCGGCCCGACTTCACCGTAAAATAATTGATCTCATGTGAGAGCAACTGGCACGCGTTTCCTCTTGTTTTCCTCCAGAGGTGATATCATGCGGTCAGGCCGCTTGTTCGTCACTCAGATAGCGTGATTGCTTCCGGTGCCGAAGAAAGGAAAAAGAGGGGAAAGAAAAGAGGAGATGGATGAGAGGGCAATATGGTTCTCAGTGAGGCACTGCGGTATTAAATCACACATCAGATTATGGAGAGTTATCGCTCTAAGGACAGAGAACACAAAACTGCCCTCTGGGAAGTAGCCCAAGAAAAATACTTGTTTGGTTTTTGTGACCACATGGGCAGGAAATTGTTCTTCATAAAAAACTGAACTAAGCTGCTAAATTTTTTCCCTCTAGATAAGATTTCAGCTGCAGGTTTATTTGTGTTGTTCCCCCAACACACACACACACACACACACACACACACACACACACACACACACCTTCTTTATAATATCTGAATAATTAGATATTTATGGATTAAATAGTATTTTTGTTTTCATCTTTTTTTGTAAATTGTTTTTAGATCGTTGAATTTAATTGTAAATCCACACATCAGCTTCCTATACCCTAGGAAGGTGAGTGTTCTTATATGTGTGTGTGTGTGTGTACGAGTATGTGAATGTGTGTGTGTGATTGTAATTTGATATACTTCCCTCTCTGTTTGATGCTTTGTGCATTTGTAATTATTCATTGTGAGCATCCCATGTAACACTACCCTGAGCTCGGTGTGTGTGTGTGTCCAGTACAGGAAGGGGTATGTGTACAAAGGTGCATGTGCTGTGTGTGTATGTGTGTGTGTGTGTGTGTGTGTGTGTGTGTATTTGTGTGTCCTATATGTTACATTTACCTAAACTGCGGCTCTCTCTTTTTCCTGCTTCTTTTTGACAAATTTGCGTTTCCAGGAAGCCTCTGAGGTCAGCGCAGCATCTGTTGCTACTTAGGTCCAAGATGCAGTCATGAGCACTTGCGCGCACACACACACACACACACACACACACACACACACACGCATGGTGCGGGAGCTGCTTTTTGTATAAGTTATCGGAGAACTGAGACCCAATCAGACATGAAGGCGTGTTTAAGGTACCCAAAGAGACTTTAAAGGGGAGTCCAGGTCTAGACCTCCAGATCTAAGTCAGAGGTTAAGAGGGTGTAAGAGAAACAAGTGGACCATTATTTTATTGAATACATTTTAGTATCACAGCTTTACAAACAATTACACGTGTTTATTCTTATAGAAACCTCAGGGGAAGATACAATATTAGTAACATGCAATAAAGGGACATGAAGGACACAGGAGCTCATTGAACTAAGACTCCCCAAAGTAACACAGGCTCTGGTCTAAGGTAAGCTTAAATCAGCCCTATATAATAAGCCTTATCAAAAAAGATGACTCTTAAAGGTAGAGAGGATCTCCGCCTCTCCAACCTAAACCGGTATGATTCCCCAAGAGAGAGGCCTTGATGGCTCTTCTCCTTTTGGATACATTGTTTTCATCTTCTTAGCCCGTGTGCATTTAAAGCAGAAGTGCATTCAGTCTTTATATGTCAGAATACTGACATGGAGACAGTTGTTTTCTCTCAGAGCTTCAGCCAAAGCAAACAGAAAACCTGGATGGTTGGGTTGGCCAAAATGACCAGTCCACTGCACCAGCTCCTCTGTTGCATGTTCAATCTGTCAGTTTTCATTCCCCTTCATTCACGTCTCTTCACCCAAAACCACATTCATGACCAAACATGGCCTGATCCCATCAAAGTGAAGCGTCAGACTACCTCAGTGCGAACCTCAGAAACTCCAGAGATACTGCAGCTAAAGAAGCAGAGAAGAAGAAGAAGCCGGTTTTACCCTTATGGTTTCACATCAAGGAGACACTGAGCAGAGAGATGAGAAAAGCCAGACATCATAAAAGATCTGTTAAAGGGAAACTGTTTCTGTTCTTGGTTTGGTCCGAAGCCACAGGAACTGGGCTTCACGGCCAAGTCCCCGAGCAGAACCGATGTAACCTCAGCTGGTTAAACAGAACCCAGAACCGCGAATCGCAGAGCTCTGTGTTGGTATGCAGAGGGGTCTGGATTCCAGTTAAACCTCATGTTTGGTTTTCACATTTATGCCATGAAGAGAAGCAGAGATTAATTCACTCAGACTAAATTCAAGGGATTTTACTTGATAATTCAAACAAGGAACTGTATCTAATGCACCATTTATCACCTGTGAACCGCTCCATCTATAGTAATGAAGCCAAGCTGTTTTGTGGAGCTCACATAATGGCGAGGATAAGACGAGTCTTTACACGTGTTCAAAACATACCCTTTCAGCTTATTGTTATGGACTCTAAAATATTTAAAATGTTTTTATTTTATTTTGTATTTTACCTTTATTTAACCAGGCAGGACATTAAGAACAGAGTTGTGTTGGAGGGATGAGCAAGAAAGAAGTTGCATTTAAATGGACCACCTTGTTGTTAGAATTAGCCATGATTGTTTTTTTTTTATGGATATAATTGATTATTCGCTGAGCAGGCTGTCAGCTGGCCACAGCTGGGGGGTACAACTCCTGTGTCCTGCATGAACTAACACAAAGCTTTATTAGTTTTTAGTTTATAATTGACTGTAAGTGACCATCACCTGTTCACTTTTGCTTTATTGGACAATCCATATGAATTTGATTTGATAGTCATAACTAAAACATTTCATTTATTGCACTAGAATAAAATAGTAATTGCAACAAGAGATCAGGAAGCACTCTAGAATGGATGTCAAACTTTATAAAAATTAATTTTCCTGAAGAAAGCATGAAGAGGCTGTGAGAGGAAGTGCAGCTGAAGGTTGTTGTTTGGTTCTGGCAGATCAGCAAGAGGGGAACCAATGAGTTGTCCCGGTGGGCTGAGAGTCTATGATGCATACCCTTTCACTGCAAAATGTATCTTTCTAGCAGCCACCATATTTGAGTTCCACCCTTTTTTTAGTGTTGCTCTGAGCTGTGAGCTCAGCTGCACAGAGCTGAGATGTAGAGATGTAAAGATTTTGCCCTGCAGGGAGGTGGACTCTCCGTGGCCTGCCGTGTTAACAGCACAGACCTGTTAGAGGAGCGCGGACCACCCCAACGCGGCTTCCCTCGACAAAACTCAACCAGATGTGTAATGAAGGCCGGAGTACGCGTGAGGACAGTGTGTGTGTGTGTGTGTGTGTGTATGTGTGAGTGTAATCATTTTCACCTGCAGATGCCGTGTGTGCTGATGCGGCCCCCTGTGTGGAGGCTAGTGGAAGCAACCCTGCAATCCTCTATTAGGTGAGCAGTTTCTACTTGTGCACCATTTTTTCTCTACCTTCATTTTCTGCAGATATAGCCTCAAGTCTTCTTCTTCTTCTGCCCCCAGCGTTTACATCCTGAATTAATTTTCATATATCCTTCATTTTCTTCCCAAAATCCTCCTCAACTGACAGCCCACCTCCCCCCTCCTTCACTTCTTTTACCTCCCCTCCCTCTTCCCCCCCCTCCTCCTCCTCTTCATCCCCTCTTCCCTACCTTACAGCTGTTGTTTTGGATTAGTCAAATAGCTCCTGTCAAATCCAGTGATCCCTCTCCTTTGCCACCCACAGAGCTGCAATGCACACTCAGTCTCTCTTTGAAGCACGTGCAGCGCAAACGTATTGACGTCTCTGACAGGTGCGTGTCAAGGTGTCTCTGTGGGCAGGGCTGTGAGGTTTGTCGTAGTTTCTGAGGGCTCTTTCTTTCCTTTCAGGTCCATAAAGGCGCGACGGTGCTGGTGTAGCACTCACACCTCTTGGCAAAAAAAAAAGAAAAAAAAAAAGGTTTTGTTGTTCTAAACCGGACAAGGAGCATCATAAATTCCCAGCGTTTCACTTCCCTGGAATTCACCTCACCTTTCAACTGCTCTTCTGCTTGTTCGTCGTCTTCTGCTCTTTTTCTCGAGGAGTCTTAATTGTTATTCTGGTGGAATTTTGACAGCTGCAGATCTGGTCATCCATGCCGGGGCGAGACAGACTGACACTGAAAACAGTTTTGACATGATGATGGCAAGAGTAATAGTGTTATTTCAGTCATTTGGAGAAAGGGAGTTTCTGTGTGTGAGCAGGTATTTGTGTGTGTGTGTGTGTGTGTGTGTTATAATAAGAGAGAAAGAGTCCAGTTTCAGTAGCACAGCACAGTTACACTGAAGCAGAGTTAGGATAGGTGGTCAGTAATTTGACAGAAACTTGTCAAATCTATGATGTTGTTTCAGTGATTACAGAAATATGTTGCATTTAGTTTAGAGTTTCCGTGATACAGTATAGGGGTGTGATGCAAAGATAACAAAGTAGCTGTAACTGTAATGAATGAGGGGGAAGAACATTTTGACCACATCATTCGTAATTGTTATGAAGTGCATTTTAAGTTGAATTTGTATATCTGCGTGAGTAAGATTTGTGTTTGGGATTAAGATGAGCTTGTACTCAGTAATCCACTTCAGGGAATTTCTCAATTACAGGTTCCTATATTCTTCACAAAAAGAATCCACTAAATAGCTGTTAATATGAAACATTCAATTTTGTTAATTTTAATTTTGAGCAGCTGTCAGGAACTTTAAGTTTGTGGTGATTTAGCACCCCATGTGGACAAAGAAGAAGAAGATGAAGATATACTTCATTAATCCAGCGCGCGGAAATTCAGTTTTACAATCACACACAGATGCGCAAACAGGATCCTATGGACGTGCATTAATGGAGAGATGTCAGAGTGAGGGGGCTGCACACAGCGAGCACTCCTGAGGTGGTGGGAGGGTTTGGTGCCTTACTCAAGGGCACCTTGGCAGTGCTCAGGAACTGAACTGGCACCTCCCCAGCTACCAGACCAATCTCCAGACTTGTTCTTCACCAGGACTCAAACAAGTGACCTTCCGGTTCCCAACCCCAGTCCCTACAGACTGAGCTACTGCCACCCCACCTACAAAGTATGTAGTATCAGTTTCATTAAGGGCGCAGGTCATCCAGATTTGGTAATCCTTAACAGTCTGTATCGGGAGCAGGTTCATATTCTTTTTTTTTTTCAAAAGAAGGCGGCCATGATCCTGTGACATCACGCTCAGGCTGTAAAGCTCAAATGTTATCATGTTGTACTTCTCTGTTTCAGATTGTAAGTCATGTTAACATCGAGAATCTTACAAATTGCTTTCATTTCCTGATTGATAAGACACTAGAAAGAAAATGGATACTGAAAATTAGGATAGAGATCTGGCAATATTATCTTTAAAATAAATAAAAAACATAATTTATAACCCATCTACCATCTGACTGTACAATTAATGTTAGAATTAAGCTACTCCCTTAGCTTACATTTACGTTGATAAACATGAATATGAAAGAAAGGCATATTAATTCATATATTCTAGACAATGAAACATAACTGTGTTGATAAACTGGATCACTGGTCACCAGCACAGCATTCTCAAGATTCTAGAGATGTTCTTAGCAAATCATTTCGCTGTCCATTGAACAGTAATTTCAATTCAGACTCGTTTAATCGTTCAGTTGACTAAAGGCACACATTCATACTCTATACTATACAATACCTAACCCTTGTGGGATACTGAAAGACTGCAACATTTCCCAGCAATAAATCTAAAAGTTGTGAAGATATTTCAGTCTGATCATGCTGAAAGAGAAGCGGGGGACAAACAGATCGATATGTGTGCATGATGCATGTTATTACATTCACAGTATGGAATTATAAGGACTTGAGCTCTGAAGGCTAAAACGCGGTCTCTTCTTTTGTTTTTCCATTTACAATTTACTTTCCTTTTGTTAAGCTACTGTCTGCTTTGCTTCAGCCTTTTAAAGGATAGTAGCTGTCAATGGTTCATGAGCATATAATTGATATATTAATCACACACACACACACTTAAACACATAGACTGAAGTGGTGGCTTTAATCAGTTAAACAGCTCAGTGGTAATGAGAGTCTTTCTATCTAGTCAGCAGTCAGTATTATAAAGCCATCAGAGCTTTACACGCTCCATGTGTAAGTGAGTGCATGTGTGTGAGACACAGAGAGTCATCGTTTAGTTTAATATGTAATGAAATTCAAGATATTCTTAATAAATGTCTTCTTTTTTTCAAACCTCAAAGTAAACAAGATCCTCTTACACAAATGTTTAATCATTTAAACCTTAATGAACCAGTTGTGGAAGTTTCCTTCCAATTCCATCTTTTTAACTCAAGACTTTTTAACATCTTACCTCCTCCTTTTTTTCCCCTCTTCCTTTTCCTCCTGTGCCTCCTCTCGGCCTCGTCTTTCCATCCTGCTGTATTCTCTCATCCTCTCATCCCTCATCCTCTCGGCCCTGTGTGCTCCTTCAGCCGAGGACAAGATCCGACCTCCTCCATGTCTCACAGGCTTCCTCTGAGAGACAATGGTAGGGCAAAAGAGCTGTGTGTAGAGATGTGTTGTGTGTGCTGAGAGGTGTGTGGGCCTATTTATTTTACTTTTTTTTTATGTTGTCTTAATAAGTAGCGTCTATTCAATATCATTCCTGTACAATGACTGCACATGTTTTTTTATGTATTGTGTGTGTGTGTGTGTGTGTGTGTGTGTGTGTGTGTGTGTGTGTGTGTGTGTGTGTGTGTGTGTGTGTGTGTGTGTGTGTGTGTGTGTGTGTGTGTGTGTGTGTGTGTGTGTGTGTGTGTGTGAGAGAGAGTTCGGGAAAGTGTTAAAAAAAAGAGACTGTGGCGGAGGAGTGGAAGGGTTCAGTTGATATGGCATGTATTTGCGTTTGAGAGGAAGTGGCAAAGTTAAAGTGACATTTAGAGTGGCAGAGGTAGTTTTTAAACACTGACCAGCATCAACTGATCTAAGTGTACTTATGAAGTGCAGCTATTATACACAGTATACTTTTATTATAAAAAGTGCAAAAAGTACATATCTAATACACAGATTTTTTTTGAGAAAGAGTGTGTAAAGTGTTTCATGCAAAATATTCAAGTTGGAGGGGAGTAGAGTGGTTTGTTTGATATTGAATGCATGAGCGTTAGAGAGTGTGTGTGTGTGTGTGTGTGTGTGTGTGTGTGTGTGTGTGTGTGTGTGTGTGTGTGTGTGTGTGTGTGTGTGTGTGTGTGTGTGTGTGTGTGTGTGTGTGTGTGTGTGTGTGAACATTTTGATTTATGATGCAGGAAACAACGACTCTGTCCGTGTAAAACAATAGAAGATTCACAGCCAATACTGCAAACAAACACAGACATACATATGCATTCACTTTTCCTGAAACCCTTCATATCACAAGACACACCCTTCCTGCTGCACACACACACGCTCTCTCTCTCTCTCTCGCTTTCTCTCTCTCTCTCTCTCTCTCTCTCTCTCTCTATCTCTCTCTCTCTCTTAAAAGTATAGTTACAAAAGTCAAACTAGATAAATAATGCACAAAGGAAACAGGAAATAAAAGTGAGAAGGCTTGCATGTCCACATCCGATCTTTCAGATTAATTTATGAGATGACGGCTTTGACTAGAGGAGAATAATGTCTGGTATGTGTCGCCTTCATATATCAGCTTTCCTGTTTTGATAAACTGTATCACATGCAGCTGTACGCTGTCCTCCTACTGGAAATCACCATGTTATTGTTGCACAGAAAAAGGTAGCCCCCCCTGTGTTAGCCTACCCACTGTGTGTAATCTCCATGAGACAATAGGCTTGAGTGCCAGTGTTCACTTATGGATGTACAATAACCTTTCTTCCATGTGACCCCTCCCCCCTCTGCCTCCATGGACGTACGAAGGCCCACTTCAGACGGGCAAAGACATCTTAGTGGGTTTTTACCCCCCCCCCCAACCCCCCACCCCCCATGCACCCCG
Source organism: Labrus mixtus (assembly GCF_963584025.1). Lineage (NCBI taxonomy): Eukaryota > Metazoa > Chordata > Actinopteri > Labriformes > Labridae > Labrus > Labrus mixtus. Next base: position 13,220,650 of record NC_083628.1, on the reverse strand, counting down.
AGATAAAGGTGATATAAAATACATGAGATTATGCTCGTTTCATTGAGCTTTTCCCTCAATTCTCTGTCACAATGCGGTAACATCCAATCACCTGCATTAAACAGCCTAAATATAGGGTCTGAGACTTGTTACACCACTACTCGCAGGCTTGTAATTGAAACTTTTCCATTCTTTTTTTTTTCTCATGCTTTGGCTGCTGAGGGGAGATTGGCAGCTCTGAGTGGCCAGCAGATGAAGCGGCTGGCGCGCTAATGAATAGAACACTGATTGCAGGATCCCCGAGATGCAAATTACCATGCCTGCCACCCCTGACGACCGGCAATTACCGGGCCGCCGCCGCGGACGCCTCGTGCATATTCATCGTACCCGCTGGGCATATTGATCAACAACTTACTCCAAGCAACAAGCACTGAAATGTATCATGTCAATGCTGCAAAGCTAAAAGATTCTTCTTTCTTTTACTTGTGTAAATCGACACAGCTACATCCGCTAAGACAAACCTTTTAACTATGAGTATTTACTTGAATTAATCTAAGGTATAGGGCCTAATAACCAATATGTCAGACTCACAAAAATTGAAAAAAGACATGTAATTCATTGAAAAAAACTATCTAATCTAAATTTCTATTTGATTTGCTGTGGAAAAAAGTCAGACAAAGAAGCCGTGTATTTTTACTATTAGTTTCCCCCTGTGAGCTCATTAAGGATTAGATCACTTTCATTTAGTTTGAACAGGAATCACTTCTATTTAAAAGTCAGAAATATGTTATTATACTAACAGGTATTCATTAGGGACTGTTCGCCAATAAGACCCTACACTTACCCAATCAGTGTTTAACCCTCATAACTGACAACCAAAGTTTTCTGTTTAATTTGAATCTTTCTGCGTTTTTGTTTTGGAGTGCATCCATTTAGACTCATTCAAGAAACATACACACGCACGCATGCAAGCATGCACTCTCGCACACCCACACACACTACACTATACAGACTTCAGGACATGCAATATGAATATGAAAGGGCTTCTTTCAACAACAACGGAAAAACAAGAGTGCTGCCAGCGCCTAATGGGACCAAAATGCAGGAAAGCTGAGCAACATGGGATTTTGAGCTCTCTCCCTCAAAACAAACATCCAATGATCACATTAGTGATGGATCATGGAGCTGTGTCATTACTGTCTTGTGTGTCCTGTCTGATTTAGAGCCTCAGTCCCACTCATTTGGGGGTGTAAAAAGAAAGATTTGAAAAGACAGTGACAAAAACTTCTTCTCGAGGGTCACATTTTCAGGACATGTTTATGTTAATGTATACATTAGCTTAGCTTCTTCGATAGTAGATGCTATGGATGTAATCAACCAAAAATCAACCCAAATTTCATAAGGGACCATGTTAGAGTACTTTTACTAAAATATATAACAACACCCACATCCGAAGAGTTGAATACTGGGTGCTGGACAAAAAACATATCCAAAGACAGAGGAAGACTAAGTCCACACAGTACAGTAGAAGCTGCACCAATTTACATTTAATGGGAATTATCACCATGGTGATAATTAAATGTTACTGGAAAAACCAAGGAGCGTCCAAAACGGCCTTGTGGGGGTGTCTTGAGAACCTCTTACTTTCTCTGGTCAAAACGAATACAGATCATTCTTGACCAGAATTGAAACTTAGAAGGAGGACATACTGGCTGCTGCATTGTTGTCAGGGAAACCAGCTCTTCAACAAAGCATGTTTCCTTAATGTCTGATGATAGAGTAAGGTCATTTTATGATTTAGTTCAGTAGATATCTTACATATTGCATATTAAAGGGGCTATATGTAACTTTACACTTTATACTACATGTATAAATTGTTTTTTTATCACCCATTAATAAGCGAACAGTTAACTGATGTGAAAAAGTAGATGTTCACTGTCTATCTGTGTTGCCTGTATTAAAACTTTCCCCGGGTCGTATTTTCCTCGAAAGCACCAGGAAGTCACATTTTATGCACGTTCTCAACGTCCTCCTCACTCCGCTCCGCTTACAGAGCTCAACAGTACAAACTCACAGCCAGAGGCCGTCTTCCACACAGTTCTATCCGCCCTACGAGCTCTCAAATGCGGACAAACTCGTCACACACTCCCGCTCTCAGCCAGTGCCTGCAGAGACTGTCGTTTGTAGGATGGAGAATTAATTCAGACACACAGACTCCTTCACAGACTTTCACATGTGTATGACCACTTACCTCCTCTGTAAACATTATGCCGGTAAATATCCAGTGTTTCGCGGCCGATGATGATGCTCGTATGTGTACGTACGAGCACGTACGACAAGCGCGTAATGGAGAGCGAGCAACAGGTTACTGGTGCAGTTCGCCTAACGGCCATGTGGTGTCGCTACAAACGCACTATTTTTGAAAGTTATATACAGCCCCTTTAAGTTTTTCTTAGAAAATGTCAAAGCATCATCTATAACTACTGCCAATGTGCCAGTGAGCAAAGCATCAAACACATAATAGTTGCACTGGCTCAGCTGTCAACAGAACAGGAGAAGCTCCCGGGGATGAAGCCCCCCTCCTGCGGCTGAGAATCCCTACTCCCGCCCCGCACTGTGAAAAGGATAAGAGTGTGTTCTCAGAAAAGTTTCCTTTCTAGAGAAGCTGTAATTCGCACACAAACTCTTTCCTTTTCAACTTTTCATACACTCACAAGCTCTGCATACAGATCCATATCTTAAATATAACCAAGCCTCCTGATAATAATCTTTACAACACACAGCAGTAGAATGTGTTTCTTTCACACAAAAACAACCTGCACTGCAGGCAGGAGGGGAAAAGAACTGATCGTTAAAGCAAAAGAAAAGAAAGGGCGAGGGCAGGTGCTGACCTCCAGAGTTGCTCACATATGTGGTTATCAGTATAATTATTCTGCTGCAGATTGGTATCTTCTTATCACAGAGAGGCTGGTGCACTGAAGTCCGCCCATCAAACAGCGACTAGGGGCCCAAATTACATCAATCAGGGTCTGGAGTGCAGCGGCGCTTTGAGTTCTTTAAATTGGTGGAATAACAAATCTACATCCCTTCGTTACCTTAGATTTCAACTCTAGATTGGAAACTGTGAGAAACTAAGCAGAGGTGGTAAAGAAACAGCCAAAAATGACCTGAAACCACCCCCAAAGAACAGCCTGCAACTTGTTTGCATTTTGCAACTTCTGGCTGCATCAAAGAACTTTTCAAATATGGTGTGTGTTAAAATTGTACTTATTCGAATACAAGTTCTTGTAAACAACAGATGCATATCAAACAATGAAATTTCTTGCATAATTGAATCCGCTTGCAAGACTGATTTCACAGGTTGATGACATTTTAAGAAATATTCCCTTCATCAGCATGCATTGTTTAAAAGCTCAAATCTGTCCAATAGTGTCATTTGACAGATTGCTGTGGACGACTGGCTTAGCATTCTGCCATGCTTCAGGTTATCATATTTTTGTAATCTGCAGTGATCGGGTCGTGGTTTTTCTCAATTAAATGTCCGCATTCAACTGATAACAAATACATAAACATATGTTGATTGATAGATAGATACTTTATTGATCCCGAGGGAAATTCAAAGCATCCAGTAGCAGGTGACAGAGACGTACATGACATGAAACATTTGTTACAAATTAACCACAAACCAACGCCCCCCCTCCCATACATATATATTAACTCGGAAAAAAGATGTAAAGACTACCCCTCGATGAATCAAACCTAAACCTGTGCAATTAAAAATAGACTTATAAGAGAAATGTGCATAACCCATGCAGGGATAAAAATATATGTGCAATTTAAACAAGAACCTTTAAACAGTTGAGGAAAAAATCTGAAATTAGTGTAGACCTTCTGAAGTTGTGTTGTTAATATATGTACAGCAATGTTTAAAAAGAAGGTAGTGCAAAATTATCAAAAAACAGACATTAAATAACAGTCAGTGCTAACAATGAAGGTGCAATTTAAATAATTGAGGTTAGCATTAAAGTGTCCAACTCGAGGCTGACTCTTGGGACAGCTGTGCAGCTGGGAAATGGAAAAAGGAAGATTTAGTCCAAGAGTCACTGTGTGTTTTCCCCCTGCCATAACCGTGAGGTGTTGTACAGTCGTATGGACAGGGGGACAAAAGAGTTCTTAAGCCTGTCCGTGGAGCAGGATAGTGACAGCAGTCTGCCACTGAACACACTCCTCTGCCTGCTGAAGGTGCTGTGCAGAGGGTGGTGGGGTTGTCCATGATGGAGAGCATTCTGTTCAGGGTCCTTCTCTCTGCCACCGTCACTAGAGAGTCCAATTGAGAGATGTACAATTAATCAATACTGCAAACATTCCTAAAAAAGTATGCAAGTATCAACATAAGGGTCATTTTCAAAGCATACTTTAAGACACGACAATGTGACAGTGAGCATGCAAAATATCAGGACCTGAAACTGAAGAAGCTAAAAGGAATTCATCCTTCATTAATATTACTTACACCTGTGCTTCAACACAGACTCATTAACACATAGTAATGTCAGTATAGTAAAAATCACAGACTTTATGAGAGAAATCTGCTCGAATCCACTGTAATTGATGGTAATTAAGTAATGTTTAATTCAGGACTACAATTAAGATGACTGTTTACCTGTTTTTAACTCAATTCTGTCCAACACTGTGTTTTTTCTCTGTCTTCTTCTCTGTGCGTCAGTGTTTGCTTTTCCATCCATCACCCAGCCAACATGAATGCAACTGAGTCCTGGCGGCAGCAGAATTGTTACAGGAAGCAATCACTTCAGGAGCAAAACGACTATCGAGAGGTGTCAGTCATGTTCACGGCCAGAGCAAGCGAGGCTGCTGCACAGCTTGAGGCAGAAGACATTTCAAGTCCAGTTTAAAGGACTTCATTTGATCTAAGTAAGAAAATATCATTTTTTACATCACTTTGAAAAGGAGGCTTTGCATTTTAAATGGATTGATATGCTTATTTGGTAAAAACAATTGTATATTTGTGTTTTTTGTGACTCTAAATATATAATTGGCCATTGGTCATGTGCTTAATTGCTTGGCTGATTTCAATTGAATCTCAAGTTAAATTCCCCTTTCATCATCCCAAACAAACCACATCACATTCAGTCCATATATGGTTAAATTATTGTATCATTATCAAAGTGATGACCTGACCCGGATGTTTTCAGGACCACACTGTGACCACTCTTCCCTGCTGGTGTGTGCTTTTTGGTCACATGATCACTCGTGACAGGGGTCACCAGGGGTCAAGTGGGGTCATGAGTAGTATCCTGACATCCTGCTGGTCTAATCACCTGTTTATTTTTTTAACAAGTAAACTCTGATCCACTCCAGCAGAAGGACAGAGCGAGAAAGTGAAAGTGTGAGCAAAGGTTGATTAGGGTTCGACTTGATCAAGATTCATGATTGATTTCACGTTGAGATGTGCATCCCATTGTTAGTGATGCTTTAATCTGGAATATTTTGTATCAATGCTTTTAACAAAGTTAAAATGTTTCAAGATGTAGAATAGGCTGTTTACTGGGAATACATCCATACCCCATTCCCTCTTCACCTTTTTGATCTCTGTTTATAATTTCATTGTGCGAGAGTAAAATCCATCAATCAATCAATAAACAGGCAGGTGCTGGGAGTCGTTAGTGACACTTTTAATTACAATATCTTTGTATGTCTTTATTGTCTTTTCTTTTTTTCTTTTTTTTTTAGATAGATTTGACCATTGTTTCCTTCATTGGATAGATCAGCTGAAGAGAGACAGGAAACATTGGGGGGAGAAAAAGGGGGGAAAGACATGCAGCAAAGGGCAGAGGTCAGATTTGAAGTTACAAAGTAAAAGGATATTATTAAAATGGAAAAAAACTAATCACCAGGAAAACAAATTCAACAACAGACAAACGCATTGGAGAAAAAAAAAAGTTTTATATCCTTTATTTATAACACCTGACGTTTTGTTTTGTAATTTCAGCTCTGATAAAAAAAATATTATAAACCATTCAAAACAAAAGACTTTTATTTTGAAAACCGGGGTAGATCTGGAACATTTAAAAGTATCAGTTATTAAATGTGTTTTTTTCATGGAAATATATATAAAGTCGAAGACCAGAAATGTTTATGAAATAAATAAGTAAAACTAATGAATTAGGTGTTAATAGAATTTTCTTTTTTTTTTACTAACATCAAACCCGAATGAAATAAGAAAGTAGGCTACTTAAAAATCACGGATAATTCGTTCAGATAGTCTGCTGTAATAGGAAGACTCTAACAAGCTCTACAGTTGTTTAGCTCGTTGCTGCCCTCTTTTGGAAAGCACTTTATCTCGGCTTTGTCAGGTTGTAATTACCAGCCTTCACCACACAGTGGCACTAGAACACAACTATAACACTGCAGCTCATTGACGGTGAGTGATGGGTGGCTTGAGAGGAAATGTGCACCAGGCGCAAGGGCAGCATTTTTAACCAATGATGACTGAACATACTTTCAGAAAATCAATTACAAAATGTTTTTTTATTTTCTAACTTTGTTGTCTGTTAAACCTAAATCATTTTCTGTCATGATATTAGTCGCTGTATCTTTGCTCTGTTGTTTAATTACAGCGCTGTTAACAACACAGAAACCATACATGTAATCACTATCTTCCTTTGATAGGCAAGGCAAGTTTATTTATAGAGCTGGATTATATCTTAATCACCTCTTAAACCTTTACTGATTACTCTATTAATGACTTTCATATTTGTTGTACTTTGTTACATCTCATGTTCTATATTGAGTGCGCATTTGATTTCATGCTTGTGTTTCCTTTTCTAGAGAGTTGATTTGTTTGTTAAATGGCTTTTTGGAAGTGCTTCATAACCTTTTAAAAACAAGGGATTAAAAGGTGCTTTGACACATACACGAGCATAACAAAGCATAAGAACTAGGGCTGGGCAACGATTAAAAGTTTTAATCGCGTTAATCGCATGAGTTCCTGTGATTAATCACGATTAATCGCATTGTTATACGCAAAATCCAATAATGAATTCAAAAGTAGTGTATAGCGCACTTTTAAATGTACTTCTCAACTTAAACAATGTAATCAAAGCAAATAAATACAAAACTAAAGCTTATTGCCACTGCAAGGGCATAATGTCATCCTGTTTGTTATATAAAAAAAAAAAACTGCCCAGAAAGGTTTTAGGCTAAGAGGTACAATGAAAATGTCGGGACGCCATTTTTAAAGTGGGGGAGAGTGTGACAGGTCAATTGAGAACATTGATGTTTATTGTTTGGTTATCAGGGACCCCACAAACAAATTTTTGTTGTACTTGTCATTTTGAAATTCTTTAGTTTATAATCTTTTTGAATTCATCTTCAAAGTTGCTAATGTTAATGTATTTTTCTGAACTGCAACATTATTCAAGCAGTTGATGTTGACATGTTATTAATTAAATGTGCTGCATAATCTACACCACTAGGTGGAGTCTGTGAGTGACAGTGACATGCAGGAGTTCAGAGAAGAAGAGTTTTGTTGTTGTGATGCGCTGGAGTTAGCAAGAAAGCTGTAATTATTATTCAGCATCTGAAGAGACTCATAGGCAGAGTGAATGAAGGTACTGGGTCTTTGTTAAACGCTTATTTTTACAAAATAAAAGCCAGTGAGCAACAGACTTTTACTATAAGAAAATAAATAATAAAAACTGCGTTAATGCGAGATAAAATAATTGTCTGCGATAATTAATTAATGAGTTAACGCGAAAATAACGCGTTAACGTGCCCAGCCCTAATAAGAACACAAACAACAAGAAAACAACAACAGAGCAACCCACAGATGAGACACCCAAACAACAACAACAAAAACCCAAACAGTTAAAGAACCCAAACACCTACCCAACCAACACCAGAACCCGAACATCATCAGCAACAAAATTGCTCATCATAACTCAGGCAACGCAGGACACAGGCAATTTATGTTAAAACCAAAAAGACTGAAGATGTAAGAAGATAAGTAAGCAATTAAAAGAGATCAAACTATAAAAAGTGACTAGAAGCTACAAAAAAATAAATCTTAAAGAAGATTAAACATGAGATTAAAATTATAGAGGGAATATTAGCTATAAATTGAAATAAACAATACAATTAGCTGAAGCATTAAATAGATGATTAAATGAAAATATAAAAGCAATAGCAGCAGTCAAAAGGAGCTGGACTCAGAGAGATAAGTCTATAAAAGTAGGTTTTAAGAAGAGATTTAAAAGAAGTCACTGATTCTGTAAGCCTTATCTCCTCAGACAGGTCGTTCCACAGTCGAAGGGTCCTAATGGAAAAGACGCCGTCACCTTCAGATTTAAGTCTCAACTTTACAAAGACATTATTACTTATTATGGAAGATAGATCATAACTGCTCAAGTAAAGGAGATACATTAATTTGGATTACCGTAAATCCATCAGTAAATTACAGTGATAACTCTATCATTAAGAATTGTGACCAATGCTTGATCAATATGCTGTTGCAAAAACAACATGACCTAACAAAGACTTGATCACATGAGGATGAAGTCTCTAAGCTTGTACTAGACTCTCGGCCCACCATCTGTCCTCCGGACCCAATACCTTCAAGCCTCCTGCAGACCATTTCCTCTCCGCTTAATGCTGCACTTAAGCATATCATCAACTCCTCTCTGTCAACGGGTGTGTTCCCCACCGCATTCAAGCAAGCTCGGGTCACCCCTCTGCTCAAAAAACCCACACTAAACCCAGCCCAGGTTGAAAACTACAGACCGGTTTCTCTTCTGCCCTTTCTGCTAGACCTGTCTGCTGCCTTTGACACAGTCAACCATCAAATCCTCCTATCCACGCTCTCTGAACTTGGCATCTCAGGATCTGCCCTCTGCTGGTTCGTGTCCTACCTCTCTGGGCGATCCTTTAGAGTGTCGTGGAAGGGAGAAGTGTCCAAAGCGCACAGCTTATCCACAGGGGTACCTCAAGGGTCAGTGCTTGGTCCCCTTCTCTTCTCCATATACACAAGCTCACTTGGTTCAATAATCCGCTCTCATGGCTTCTCATACCACTGCTATGCTGACGATACCCAGCTCTTCCTGTCATTCCCGCCAGACGATGTTACAGTCTCAGAAAGAATCTCGTCATGCCTTGCTGATATCTCTAAATGGATGAATGAACACCACCTTCAACTCAATCTCTCAAAGACTGAGCTCCTTGTCATCCCAGCCAGTCCCTCTATGCAACCACAGATCAATATCCAGCTTGGAACAACCAAACTCATGCCCACAAAGTCTGCCGGAACCTGGGTGTCATGATTGATGACCAGCTAACTTTTAAGGTTCAAGTAGCATCAGACCTTACCTGTCAGAACATGCTACACAGCTCCTGGTACAGGCTCTTGTGATATCACGCATCGACTATTGCAACTCTCTACTGGCAGGTCTTCCTACATGCACTATCAAACAACCTTCCTAAAAGAGCACATGTCTCTCCGCTGTTCATCTCCTTACACTGGCTCCCAGTTACTCCTCGCATCAAATTTTAAACTCTGCTGCTCGCTTACAAAACAGCGACAAAAACAGCTCCTCCTTACTTTAACTCTCTCATCCAGGTCTACACTCCCTCCCGCCCACTACGCTCTGCCAGTGAAAGGCGTCTGATCAAACCTTCACAACAGGGTCCTAAGTCTCTGACTAGACTCTTCTCCTCTGTCGCCCCCCGGTGGTGGAATGAACTTCCAAACTCCATTCGATCTGCAGAGTCCCTCTGCACCTTTAAGAAAAAGCTAAAGACCCAGCTTTTTCATGAATACCTACTAACTTAATGATGATGGTCTCCATATTATTGATGATGATGATGGTTGTGACGATGTTTTTTGTTTGATAACAATGACTTATAAGATGGTTTCTATACTGATTAGAGCTCTCAAGAACTGCAGTCAATGTTGTGCTTTGCCTCTGTGCAATGCCTGTCAGCACTTGTGTGTCCAATCGGACTCAAAGTCGATCGTTTGCTCTTACTGACATTGTTCCCCATTTTTCTAGATCCTTGCTTGTGTTGTACTTACTCTCTGATGTACGTCGCTTTGGATAAAAGCGTCTGCTAAGTGAATTGTAGAATTGTAGAATTGTAGAATTTTTTCAAGGTTTGGATTAAATAAGAAAAATGAAAGACAGGAATAATAAAAGTCATGGCATAACTTTTCAAGCTCAGATATAACTACTGAATGCAAATGGAGACATTTGCAATGCTGACAGAAACAAGGAATATTTTCATCTTACTTGAATTTGAATATGATAATATGTGGCAAAGACATGCTTCAGTCACTCTTTGTTTTCAATGTCAAACATCCCTCAATGTTTCCAGAAAACTTTTCATGGACAAAGTTCAAAAGAGTTACTGTAGATAGTTGAACAGCTGTATTAGGAGCACTCTGTAAACACAAGGCTTCGTGTGTAAATGGAAGTAAATATTGACCACAGCAGTGTGTGTTTGTTGCCGACCTTCATGTGTAATGTACACATGAAGGTCGGCCCAAAGATATATATTTGTAAGTGTGAGTAAATAAAGTAAATGAATGGCAGGAAACAGTAGATCAGTTCAAATTTTCCCCCTTCTGCCCATATACAGTAACCCCAAATTTGCAGTTTTTTTTCTGTTATACGCTAACCAGCTATTCTGGGCATCCAGACCTGTTTGACCACTCCATGATTGTTTCAGAGCAGGTTTGTTCGTTTTCAGAATCACTTGTTAAATATTTTATCACTGACAGGGATGGTCGGGTTACAGCGAGATGACTGATTGTAGGACAGGAGGGCTGCAGAGAAGCACAGAAATCTATGCGCAATAATAACATTAGTCTCTTATAGCAATGCATGCAAAGAATTAGCATCCAACTCTGCACCTCTCCTCAGCTCTACTTAGCATTTTAGCATCTTTTAGTTTATTATTTTTGTTTACAGGAAACAGTTTTAATGTTTTAGTTTCACTGCTGTCATCAACCTTTTCAACATAGTGAACACTAACAAAAAAGAAGCATTTTGAAATAGCAACAAACAACAGACTCACTTAGTTGGTGAATAGTGGATCATTTTTGGACATGGTGGAGACCAAAACAGAGCTAAAAGGAGAATAGATGTTGAATAAACATTCACATAGACGAAAAAAGCAAGTTTCTGAATTAGTAATTACATTTTTGGTCTGTGGGATGGACGTGAAGCTTAGAAGTTCTTTGTCAACATTTTCATGTTCAACATATTAACCTTGGACTTTAATCATTTTTCATTTTTTGTGTTTTCAACTTTGTTGCTTGCTTCCAATGTTTAAACCATCCTCACCTTTAAAAAATGTGTTTTGCAAGTTGTGACTTAGCTTTCATATTTGAGCTTCCACTGTGCATGCAGGATGTGCAGTTAAACACCGTAGAAGGCCGTTGATATCAAGTCTGTTAAAGAGAAGAGTTACTCTGTGCTAACTTTAGGTCAGATGTGTATGTTGTATGTTATCGATCTTTTTCAACATTACTGTTAGTTCTGAGGGCAAAAGCATTACAAATAAGCAAATCACATGTGTGATGTAAAAAAGGAAAGCGACAGGCTATAGAAACTTTCACGCGAGAGGACCATATCACACACCACATTTTATATTATGATATGGAGAGAGACTTGCAGCCTTTTGTGAGTGGAAACAAAAGGAAAAAGTTTAGAAAAATAAATAATGATCAGTTCAAATTCAAGCCAACCATACGTAGTTAATGAAACTGAGAAGACCTTTTGTATGCATTTAGATGGCTATTTCTGCAAAGTATGCATGTAGTACCTTAGCATAAAAATAAATTAATAAAAGGCGAGCAAGTGGATTGAAAAGTCTTTTTTCAGTTTGATTACAGAACTGGACACCTACCTTTGTAAAGACCGTCAGGTGTAGTGTACACACCTCCCGTTCAGAGCTAGCTCCTCCCACTTCCTGCATACCTGTATATATGCTCACCTGTAGCATCAGCAGCACAAAGCCTCCTGTATTCCTCTGGACCTCACTGATCCTCCACCTGAAGATAAACCTGGTGAGTACAATGTTTCTTTTATTGTTTAGAATTATTATTTTTTAAGAAAATTCATTTATAATTACTGAAGATTTAAAATGTCTTTCAAAAAAATCACTTTTTCTTTAATATCTTTTAATGGATGAGATTGTGAAAAACTTAAGCACTAATGAAAATAAAAAGTACAATTTGAGAAAACTCTTTAACCACTGTTTCCAAGAAGATTTTTTTTTTTTTCGTTCCGAGTTGTCATCACAGCTATCTGTGAGCTAATGACAAGATGGTTTTAGAAAAAAAGAAATGCAATGACAGTCCATTTCCTTCTGAACAAAGTGTCTCCTTGTGTCCCTGGAATTCACTCAGAATATTTTCCCGATCATTTTCCCAAAGCTGTATCTTTCATCTGAACAAGGAGCTGTCTGTCTCCTGCTTACTCCTTTGTAGTGTTGTGGGAACGGTGTTGCGAGGATCAGGTGACAGAGACACAGAGAGGTTCTCTTGACTGCTAACACACAAAGGCAGGCATGCGCGAAAAACAACACACGCGCGTGCACACACACACACACACACACACACACACACACACACACACACACACACACACACACACACACACACACACACGCAGATGCAGTGAAATATGAAATGAGGCTAATGGGACTATTAAAACATCTTTAAATTATTATTTTCAATTAGAACTAGAAACAACTTTAATGCTATTTAACCATCTAAACCTCTGAAGGAATTTAACAATGATGAAGCAGTACACCTTCACTCAAATAAAATGAAATTGACTAAACCCAAAGACTCAACACCAAATCCAAAACACCATTAAATTGATGATAACAAGCTGTTTCTTAATTGTAAAACACAACTCCATCCTCAATCTGATACTGAATATGTAGCATTTGATGCATTCATAAAACAAAAAATGGAAAAACAACAAGCAATAGAAACTGTAAAAACTACAAACTTTCAAAATGTTCTCTGGTAGGGGAAGGCTTTCATTTTTGAGTCACGATCATGTCTTTCTTTTTTCTCAATCTTTATGAATTCCCCATTAGTCTTTCCTTGAATTTAAATGGGTCTCATTATCATATTATTAGACTGTATGAGAGTGTTCTTGGTGCTTTTAAGTGCCTCTTGTTCAGCCCTTCTGTGAGCTGAACTTATTTACATTTTGAATCTACACTGACTATAGCTGAAGATGAATTTTGAACTGAGCTGAGATGGACAGACTGAAGTGGCTCCGACCTCTCAAAAAAAAAAGTCCTCTATTTAAAGGGCTTCTCTCATCATTTTCAGCAGCTGTCAGTGGTCTTGACTATAAGGTCCTATACTTGCTTTTAAGTCTGGCAAAATACTTAGAATAAAAGACATTTGCTTGAGTGCTACACAAGAGCTTTTCTCCAGCTTTAGCTCATGTTACAGTAGCTTTAAGTGACTGCAATAGTCTGGCTTTTATTTTCCTTATGACATAATTTGAACATCCGTTTACTCTCCTCTATGAAATATGAAATAACACCTCAGGAGCTGTTATAGGTGTGACATATGGGATTTTTGTGCTTCCTTTCTGTCTGTACAAGTTCATCAACAAACATGGTCTAATTTCTGCGTGTCGCTCTTTGTTTCTCTTTAGAGTCGTCCATCATGGCCTCCAGCATGTCAGTGAGGAGTTTCTCCATGAGCCGTCAACCTTCCTTCTCCAGTCGTTCTCTCATGGACACCGGCCGTGCTCGCTCCAGAGCCTCTGTCTCTTTCGCCGCAGCCAGCCCGCTGAGTCGCTCAGCCTCCATCAGCCAGGACCTCAACGGACCGACCGGCCTGCAGCTCAACGGTCTCCACGGCAACAGCGCCAATGAGAAGGAAGCCATGCAGAGCCTCAACAGCCGCCTGGCGAACTACCTGGACAAGGTGTGACTGTCAAGCTATTGGCCATCGGCCAGCAGCCTGATTGGAAAAGAAAAGGAGATGTTAGGATGATAAGCAAGCTACACTTTCATCATTTAATTTTTCTTTTTTTTCACTTCGTCTTTCAGGTGCGTTCACTGGAGCGCTCCAATGCAGACCTGGAGATGAAGATCAAGCAGTTGATGATCGACCGCATTCCTAAAGGTCACGACCTTGACTCCATGATGGCCCAAGCTCATGCTGTTGAGCAAGAGGTAGACAGTTCAATAGACAGCTTTATGTGTGTTCATGGGCAAAGGTCAAGGTGATGATGACTTAAGTTATTTTACATAGACAAGACATTCATGCAAATGTTTGTATTATAGAGGCGCCTGCAACTAATCTCCGAGTTAACTTGTGCCAAACCTAGCCTGGGTGGAGTTAATGATTGCTGTTTTTTTAAACAGTTACAGTTTAATAACACTGGAATGCGTGAACTTCTTGGTCATGAATTCAAATGTACCTATTTCTGTTGTAATCATTAGTTAATCAACTACTGTAAAAATACCCTTCACTGTTACTATAATACATACATGTGTTTATGAAGTATAGATTTAGGAGTAAAGATACACTTTAGTGAGATACATTCATTTCTGTTTTAACACTTTCCACCCCCTGTTAATATTTGTCAGGTGAGGAAGAAGACCTTGGAAAGTGCTCGTCTCATGCTGGAGATCGATAACGCTAAACTGGCCGCTGATGACTTCAGAATCAAGTGAGTGATTCAAGATTACGGCATGTTTTATTTGCATTCCTTATATAGACAACAAGAACCATCAAGTTTCATCATTGCATTTTCATTAGGTTCCTCTGAAGTTAGATTCATGTGTTGGTGGTGACAATTTGCCTCCATAGCTTGGTAGAATTCAAATAATATGTTTAATCACTGTCACATTTCAGAGATTTATTGGATTGACTCTAACTTTTGCCATTTGTATATTTAATGGTGATTCTATATAGATATATTCTATAATGTCTATATTTGTATTGTATCACTTCTTGTGTATTTCTTTAAGTCTAATTATTCTGTTTTAATCCAAAAAGCTGAGTTAGGGACAGGGGTCGCAAATTAGACATGGTTAGAAACCTGTGTGCCTCGCATCTTCTTTGTATTTTAAATATGTAGCAATTTTCATTGCATGTGTCCCTGTTAAATAAAAGAATAAAACATAATACTGATGTAGAATTTTCACAGCTGCAATCGTTGATTTCCTACTTGTTGCTGTTGTTTTTGAAAGTGCATAGAGATTTTTAAGAACACTATGTTTATTACACTGAGAGATCAATGCAGTTGTTTTTCTGCATTTATATTCACATGTTCACTTTCTATCTCCGTACCAGACAGACCTAAAATGAATATGTATGTGTAACATTATAGGTCACTTTTTATTGATTTGAAAAAAAGGAGGTGAATACACAACGATGTCCTTGTTTTTCTGCTGTGTTTCTTTGATGTGGACTTTTCTAGGTGGGAGACTGAGATGGTGATGTGTCAGTCTGTGGAGAGAGACTGTGTCGCTCTAAAGAAGGCAAAGACCGACCACGAGCAGATCATCGCCTCTCTGAGAGGAGACCTGGACAGCTTGAAAGAAGAACTTTACTTCCTCAAGAAAAACCACGAGGAGGTTTGTCAGTGAACTTGAACCACCTGTCCTCTTTTAATCCCTTTCTTTTGTTTTTTCCCTCTATATTAGAAAAGCATGCAGGGGTCCTTTAACACTCTGCGTTATTTGGCTTCTCCATTACTCAACATTTTTCTCATCTCGTTTTCATTTTGACCCCTCTTTCTTATTCTCCAACCTGCCCTCACAAACAACAAGCTGTTTGATATCACACTGACCTCATTTGCTAGACTTAAGAGGAGCTTTTAACAGCTTGAGGGGTGAGCAAAGAACATGTAAGGAGCGGGTGAAAGAGAGTGAGAGGTGGTCTTATGGTTACTACAGACAAAAGGAGCAGGTAGATCTGGTTTCCCAAACCAGCTCTTTTTGTCCAATCAGCTGATCAGTGGCGCCCGGACTGCTTTGCTCTAAGGGGATGAGGAACTAAGATAAACTTACCCCCTCTCTCCAAAGAAAGGATTGTTTCGCTACTTATTAAAACAAGGTGTGAATGGCATCACATTTATTAAGATAGTATATCACTATGAAAGAACTGTGCTGCAAAAACAGTTTAAGCCAGATTTGGTTTTGGTCAGAGACACAATTTGACCCTCCAAGAGAGGGCTTTTGAACAAATAGGGCTGCAAGTATTGATTGTTGTGATTGTTTTTCTTCTTAACTAGTTCACTGTGGACTGTGAATGCCCCTTTATCTATATATGTCAGTCCTTTTTGTTAGGAAAATAGACTTCTCACACACCGACATAGAAAAGTAGCATCTCTGGGGGTTAGCTTTGAAACTAGGTCACAGTTCTTTCTCACAGCCTTCCCTTCCCAAGCAAGGATACAACGTGCACAAAACAGAGTAAATAATGAATTTATTATCAAACCATGTCTGTAATATTGTGTTTTACGAGCATTCAAATAATACAGCATCACATTTAATGATTGAATTATGACATGTGGTGCAATGTCACAGGCAAGAGAGAGTAGAAGAGACCCACAGGTGGCATGGATAGAGTGTAACCTGTGTGGGTAAGCTGATCTCTGCTCCATTAACTATTGATGGAAAACAGCTAAATTATGAAGGTGCCCTCACATCCTCTCTGCCAGCCTGTGGTGTAGGATTCACTAAACTAATAAACAGGTGTCAAGCACATAGACCAATTATTTACACCTGGTACTGTAAGGTTTAGAGCCAGGTTTATAATGTACCCATAATGCATTCTGCTTATAAACAATGAAAGTAAAAAAGTACTGTTTCTCCACTCCGGCAGGAATTGGAGCAGATGAGGTCCCGTATTGCTCGGGATGAGGTGAATGTGGAGGTGGACTCTGCCAGCGGACCTGAACTGGGAACCATCCTGTCTGATCTGCGCTCCCAGTATGAGGGGATTGTCAAGAAGAACAAGGATCAAGCAGAGCAGTGGTACCTCAAGAAGGTGTGAGAAAACACCACATCTTCCTTTTTATGACTGCGATTATTTTCTCCAAACCTTCTAATCCACCGAAACAGGAAACAAATTTAAGATTGTGTTGATAAGCGATTTATTTTTTGGAACTACAGTACATGTATTTTTAGTTTGTGTATCATAAGCCCATCCTCATCCTTTTCAATGAGTAATGACTCAAAATCATGACTGAAAAAAAAGGATGAGGATGAGATGGCTTTACTTCAAAGGACAGAAACCTAAAACCTCTCATTCAAGTAGCTCAAACTACAGAATGATTGACAATTTTTTCATTGAAAATTGCAGAAATAATTCATCTATTTTCACAATGTTTGCAGATTTATTTTTGTTGTTTGAGTAAGCCACTACAAATGATATCTCCTGTAAATTGAATTAGATTGTCGGGATCCTTATCTTGTTGTATCAGAGTTTATGTCAAATGACCTTAAGTTAGAAAAAAACAATATTCTGAGAGTCAGTAGAGTTTGTGACATTAAAAGAATATATATATATATATTTTTAACATTGTACAGTATGTGTATTTGATGTCATATTTGTGTTACTGTGCAGCTGGAGACGGTGCAGAACGAGGTGAAGGAGAACAACGAGGCTCTGAGAGGAGCTCAGAGCGAGCTGGTAGAGAGGCAGCGCTTCCTGCAGAACCTGGAGGTGGAGCTGGAGAGTCTGCACAAACAGGTGAGCTGCTGCTACACCTGACAAGTGAAGCAAAAAAGATCCCATAAACACGCTGCTACATGTTCACAATAGAAAGTCCAACACAATGCATGTGGTGGATTTAACGAGAGCTGTTGGAGCATGACACGGTTGTGTTTTGGATTATAAATAATCATCCAGGTGATATTTCTGCATCTGGAGCTGTGCAAACAAATCTAAGACACAGAAGGCTGTGCAAACATCAAAAAACTGATTTTAAGATATGGTTATTACCTTTTCACAAAGCCCTGTAACGTGAGAGAACATGGCTCTGCTTTTATAAGGGATTTCAGTGATGACAATACAGAAAATCCAGACAGATGTTCATATTCACTCTTACACCCATTTTCTATTTGTGCACATCAAATCTGCATCACATCAGTGTCTGGGAAGAACTGTTTTGTTTTTTCTTGCCTCTAATCCTGTGTTGACAGTAAACATGTTCCTCCACACTGCTCCAGCCATTCAACAACGTCCTGGATTCAGTTGCTAAATTGTATAGGGGTTAGTTTCGGTGGTGAGATGGGTAGTCCTGTCTGAGCAGCGACTGTTTGTTTTGGATGCCAAGGCCGTATCAGTCCACAGGTATTTGTTGATAATGGTTTTAGGGGACATTTCAGACACAGGAGACAATGAGGTTGAAAAGCCAGACTTTTTCATACCAGGAAGCCTGAATCATCCCTTCACTTTACACTGGATACACAACAGTCAGTAGATACTGTGATGATGGGTAAATGCTTGGAATCACAGAATAATAATTTTGGAACATTTCTTGAAAAGAGTTATTCCTGCACCCAAGGTCAAGCACGCTATGACGATATCAAACCTGTAGCTGTGTGAATAAGAAGGTCGGATCTCTATATTCTTTTCTTGTTACCCCTCCTCAGATAGCAGCGCTGGAAGGGAACCTGGGTGAAGCGGGTCAGAAATACTCCGGTGAGATGGATCGGCTGCAGACCACGTTGAGCCAGATGGAGGATGACCTCTCCCAGCTCAGGCTGGACATGCAACGCACCAAGACCGACTATGAGCAACTCCTCCGCATCAAGCAGAACCTGGAGATGGAGATCGCCACCTACAGGCGTCTGCTGGAGGGAGAGGAAACGTGAGTTATTGCCAGTTCTTAAAGAGATGGCAGAATCATTCAAGGTTTACATGACAAGTCCGGTGAAGCACAAAATGATGTTTATTTCCATATTTGTTTACTTACTTTTTAAACTGTATCCATTGAGGTATTTGCTGTGAATTGTTGGAATGACCTGCATTCCTAAAGGGAAGTCTGTTGGGAAAAGAAAAACAATTAGCCAAGTGATCATCAGTTAAACTACAAAGTTACTAACTAAATTAAACACAACAGACCAACTTGAAGGTTTACTTGTGTAATAATGAATTAAGATAAGCTGCCAAGAACCCCAGCTTTTGTGTTTTTGCATAAAAATAATTTTGCATCTACTTTGTGTCCATTAACCACTGCCCGAACCTTAAGATGTACAAAAAACAAACCACATACCAACACTTATTGTTCTAAAGTTGCAGGTCTGTACAATAACAAAATGGCCTTAGCCTATATTGAAATCCTGAAAAAGACATTTACCTCACAAGACACATGATTTTTATGTTCAACAACACACAATGATATGTTGAAATTTTGCAACCTTCTGCTTCTGACATTAAAGGTGGACTATGTAGATTTGGTAGTGAAATTTGAAAGTTGAAGTGAAACAATTCAATGCTATATTTTCTGAACTAAATACACAAACTTTACTAAAAGAAAGAAATTGATCCCTGAAACACTGTTTGGAGCTAAAAAAGTTACCAGGAGAGTTACCGTTTCACTGTTGTTTTCTGGCGAGTTAGGCAAGCTGTTTCCCTCCTTCTCAAGTCTTGAAGCTAAAGTAGGCTAACTGGCTACTCCAGACTCATAAAGTGTAGAGAATGGTGTTGATCTTCTCGCCTAAATCTGGGCAAAAAAAGTTGCTAAATATACATCTATCTTGTTGTCAAACACCATTCTAACATTGGTTTCCTTTTGCCCTTCAGAGTCAAGGAAGTTGCGCCCCCACCAAAAAGTGAGTACTTTACTTTTTATATTCTTTTTATATTTAATAGATAAAGCAAAAAAAAAGGTTAATAATTCATTTTTAACGTATTTAAACACAGCCTGAGGATGAAACCAAGGCAGGAAAAGGGTGACTAAAAGATGGAATAATGAATAACCAAACCTTGTGGATCTAGAAGTGAATATGGGTCAGCGTTGTAGTGAGGTTGCAGACAGAAACAAACATATTGGCTTTCCTTTCACACATACCCATGAGGTGTGGGCATGGCTGTGTTATCGACCTCAAAAACAATGCAAACGCTGCTAATTCCAAACATCCTACAGCAACAAAAGTGGGTGTCAAAGCATGTATGCTTATGTTGTAACCGGCTGTACTCCCACTGACTGATGCTGAGGGATTAACAAACTGCAAGGTGTTGTGAAGATGATCAACTTCATCTTGCAACATTGGACGAGCAAACCCAACACAGAATCAGATTGTGAAGTCCTCTGTGACACAGGGAAGTTGATCTGTCAAAGTAGTTTGTACAAACCTGATGTTATCAGTGTGAAGTGCACAAAGTCCTTCATCCAGACAATGTTGAGACATGAATTTGTTACAATAAGTTAATCATGGTAAACTTTAAACTATATTTCATTTCCTTCCATCTTTTTGCTTTGTTTGTTTTCCTTCTCCTATAATCGTCTCATTTTATGTATTTTCTAAAAAACTTTTTCTCAAAGGATTTTTTCAATATTGGTTTCTTTAAGTTGTTTGATCTATGTGTCTTTCCTCCCCATTTCATCTTTTGTTATTAAACCCTTCTCATCTCCCTCAGTAATTAGTCTTTTAAAATCGCTCATTAAATCACACCACTAATCTCGCTTGTTTCCGCGCAGAGGAGCCAGATGTTCGCACCAGGAAGATTGTGAAGGTAGTGACTCAGACAATGGTCAACGGCAAAGTGGTGGATGAATCCAGCGAGGTGGAGCAGATCGAGGAGACCAAGAAGTAAATACACAATGGAGGAAGTGAATGCTGAAAAAAAAAACAGAAAGTAGCTTCAGATGATACATGGAGCAGCAGATTGGGGGGGGTTTGAAAAAAGACTAGTGTCAGAATATTACACATAACTGTGGAGGCTTATTTGGAGCATCATTTATTCTTGTATTGTTATTTTGAACAGGGTTATTGTGAGTTCTTTCTGTTCTGTTTTTAGAAAAAAAAATTTCCCGCAGTTGACTAACAAGTTACAATTTGATATATTAGAGAAATGTTACATCCAGACTCTCTGCCCACCACTGCTGTACTATAGCTTAGCATGCTTACAATAGAGTTGTGTGTGTTTGTGTATGTGTGGGTTTGTGTATAAGCAACTAACTAGCCATCTTCCAACTATTTAACTAACAAAATGCTGTCGTTAAAGGATATTTATTTCTTACTGTAAGTTTACGTTCATTTACTTTAGTGATACATCCTTTAGGTCATTTTACAAGAATATAATTGTATTTGCTGTTTTGGTGTTTTTACTCTGAATAAAGTTTCTTAAATCCATGTCACGTCTTTACCTGTCATTTTTACAGTTTTTTAGCCCACTGAAGTGAACAGAATGCCAATAGACATGGTGCCATCAGTTTGACATGACATCAGTATGAAAGATGCTCATAATAAAAATGCAATATACAAGAAAAATGATTTAAACATAGTTTTACTTTTCTGTTGTTGTTGGTTTTTTTTAAGCTTATAGAGTGACATAAAGAATGCTGATGGTTGATCTTTGCTTGTGCATTTGATTGTTGGCTCTGTATCTTTGCAAATGTTATTTAATGTGTGAGGTAACATTACAGCAAGTGTCAAGTTAATTTGGTGAATTACTACAGTATACAGTATGTTATCGATAAGAACTAAGGGAGAGCAGGTATTATCAGAATTATCAAAGACTGGTAATTTAATCAACATCAAAATGATTTCCTTATATAGAATTATCATATTAATGGTTAGAAACCATTGCTTTATATATTTGTGTGTAGTATTTGAAACCGTCTAATGGCTTGGTGGACACATCTTCTGTTATAAAGGCTAGGAGTGAAGTCATGTCTCTATCAGACTGAAATATTCTGCAGGTTTTTATTATAAAGCTTTAAAGGGAAATCACTGTCATGAGACAAAGTTGTAAACTAAAGCATTCAATGACAGAAAATAAATGTGTTAGTTTTGCCTGATGGGATGTGGATTAATGTTTTTGTTTTTAAATGTAAGACAGATAATCCTGAATGCGTGATTGTGAAGTTTTTACACGCTCAGGTTTATCTCTGAGGTGGTTACATAAGGTAGAAGGGTGCAGTCACTCATATAAAGACACATTAAAGGATTTTCTTTCCCCTGCTCCACTTGAGAGTAAAAATGTGACTCTTTATCCATTGATCCCTTAATAAGCACCTACTTTCTGAAACTAAACACTTTGTCTTGACATAACAGGCCCACTGTGACTTCAAGCAAACCCTGTTATTTAAGGTCAAGAGCTGCTGAAGGGGGTCAACATGCTCCAAAGATCATGATTACAAAATCCAAAAGATAAGGAAACAAACTGGAGCAAGAATAAGGAGGTACGTGAAATGATTAGATGTTATCAGTACTGATGTGAGAAAGAAAAACACAATACTGAAGATACATTTGATGGCTTTGGAGTGTCACAAATTTCCTCTTCTACTAAAATCTTTTCACCCCCATTGAAATTGTAGCAAAACAACTTGCATTTGCAAATTCTGGGTCATCGGGGTCAAAACTCTGCTGCCAAGCAGGTTCTTGCAATTTGTATTTGTTGTTTCTTGTCGTTGTTTACTGAGCAAACGTGACGAAAACAGTGGTCCAGCAGAACACAAAAATAATACATCAAGAGATGACCTGAGTGAGAGAGGGGCCTCTTTGAAGCAGTGGTTTTAAAACCCAAAGTCAAATTGGAATTTTACAATTCTTTAGATTAAAACTAATAAAAAAAGAAAACAAAGTAAATGTTCATGTCCTTGTTCTGTGCAGAGAAGCTGAATGTGAGCAGTGAAAAAAAAAAACTGCTGACTCGAGCCTCAGGTTATCCTCCTGAGCTGCCCCTCCCCCAGGCAGAGTTTGTTTACAGAGCTGTTAGCTAGATTTGTCAAGACCCCTGACAGATTTGCACTTTGGCGACTTGAAAGAGTCATAAAAACCGAGACAGACAGTCAAATGAGTCAGGAGGAGCCGAGCAGAGAGACAGGTAGTCAACAATGTATAGGCAAGTAAATATTTGGACAGACAGAAGGCTGGCAGAGATGTCTCACTCTGGTGCCCTGTGATCAAAATAACAGTCATTAAACCTCAGCAGCATTTATTATTTTATTGCCTGCTACATTTACAATCCAGGTGCCCATGACATAATGTAAAGGTGTCTATTTAGTGAAATACTGTAAGCACGCCCTCTGTACCTTCTGTGAAGGAACTGTTTCCCTCAAGCGGAAAATATTTCTGCTATAAAAATGAATGAGCTATTAACCTTCCAAAAAAGCTCATACATTTAGTGCTGTTAAAGGGACAGTACGTAAAGTATAGCATGGCATGGCGTTGCATGGTGCTGTTTAGAGAAGCAGCCTTGAATACTCACACTGCAGATGATGTTACAAGACACACACACTTTACCAACTAGAGAAGTCCTTAAATACTATAAAACATTTCAGTTTGGGATCACACTATAATTTAGAACATTTTCACCCCTTCACCTTGACATGGATGTTTTGTGATCTGTAGGGTTGTAGGTCCTACACATAGTACACTTATTCTTACCCTAACCTGATTTTTTTTTTATAAACAGAACTTTCCGTTTAAAGCTCACGTCAAGCCTGTCAAATGTCTGGAAACAAGATCTAGTGTGTGCGTGCTTGTGTGCTTGTGTGTTTGTGTGTGTGTGTGTGTGTGGGGGGGGGGGGGGGGGGGGGTGTCTAAGATTGATTTTACAATTTCAGATGACATATTTTTGTTGAAAGTTGATAATCAATCTGCTCTAAATTACAGTACAAGATACAGACACTCATCCCTAAAGCACCGATAACTGATTGAATCATCTCACTTACATAGAGTTTAATGAAGCTTCTGTAGCTCAGAGTACGTTAGTAGCCCACTGTATGTTATTAGTTTCTTGCAGTTATTTTGTTCACTGAGCGACAGGTTTAGGAAGATTATCCCTAAAAGAATTGCATGACTTTTAGGAGAAAACGCTGCATTCCATTTAGTAACCTGAGTAACCCCATTGTGTCATTTTCAACAACACAAGAAAGAATACATCTGTCTTGGTTTGGCTTGAAATTAATTGAAACATTTAATGACTTTGTTCCTTTTGACAATCAACTAGCTAAGTGACTTTCTTGATAAACTTTTTATTTTTACTGTTACTGTTTCACAATTTTCTGAGCTAGTTTATTTCCCATAATGTTTGTCAGTTATTTAGCGGCCATTGGGTATCCGAAAATGTTGTGTTCAGCTTTGTCTAGCTTTGCTTTCCCTGTCGAGCAGATTTATGGGATCTTGGAGTGTCTTGGATCAATTCAATGACGGCAGCTAGAGTACACAGGCGGTCGTCTTCTTTCTGATCTTCTTTGACACGAACAGAAACTAGAAAAAGAGGGAAGAAGGAAGACGAAACAGATGAGCAGGAGACACACAGATTAGTGGATTAAACGGTCTGGCAATGTTTCAAAAACAAGCACACCTTCATGTATTCTCCACGTTCAGACGCTGCAGCATTTAGAGGCTTACATCTAAAAACAGCTCCGTCATATTTCCCTTTCTTCTTTCATGTGTTGTCTGTGTGACAGTATGACATTTTAAGAGTACAACAGAAATCCCCTCAGTCAGATCAAATCTCATCCCCGCCCTTAGACCACAGACGGAAGCACAATAGAACCAATTATCTCTCAGCGCCCTACACCCTCAATGTCTTCACTCGTTTATTCTGTTAATGACACAGAGGTACCAACATGAAGCATTCCATCAAACGTATGCTCACATCCCTTTTCATTTGTTTTCCCAAATCTTTTGCTCTAGATCCTGTGAGGATTTAGCTTTATTCTCAATACCCCTGTGGGAATCTCCAAAAATACATTTATGAGACAAAAAAATCAAAACACTGGGGAGAGACCAATGACAAATATTAGACAGAATGTAGGACATTTATCATTATAACTATAAGACTGCATGTACAAATAAGTCAATTAGAAGGTCTCATAACTTATTGTCACTATGGTGATAAGTTGACATTAATTGATTGAAAATCTGCTTAAGTGAACTAGAGTAAATGTATCAAATAAGTAACACTGAATGTTCAATAATGAAAATAAATAGTTATACAGTAAAATGCCATAAACTATGAGCTTTAAAATCATTGCAAGTAAAACATGTCGCTCATGCTTTTTTAATGTTTGATGTGGTTTGACTGCGCCCTAGTGGACAAATCTTATCACAGCATTCCACAAATGATCTATTAAGCAAAGGTAGATGAGAAATTTTAAAACCTTCACAGTGTAAAAATATGTGAAAACACTTAATGCAAGGCCAACTTTTACTGATTTATATATAAATAATAAAGTCTGCCTCAGATAAAAGACAAACACATTCTTAACACAAATGTCTTCAATATGACAGCAAAAAATAAAAGACAAAAATAAAATGTCTTGAGGTTATAATATTTCTCCAAATGTGGGTAGTGACTATAGATCAGATCATTTTGTAATCTTTTCAGACCATGTACTACTATGCACAAGGCCAGATTTCCATTTCGAAGTGCAGAAATCAAACAAAACAAATTCTAGAGGCACATGTCTATGTTGTTTATTGTTAAAATGTTAAGTTTCACAAGTCCACCAAACATGATAAAAAAGGCAAAACAAATTGAACACATATCTTAATGATTAACCACTAACTTTAAAATATTGTTATGTACTTGTAGTAAAAGGTTGTCTTTAAAATATATGTATTCTTCAATGTACGGCCCTTGTTCATGGACTTTTGGAGTACAATTGCTAGGCCTCTCAGTAGAGCTCTTGAGGTGACGCTTTTAAAACCTGTGTGACACTAACAGGTAGTTTGGTGTACTTTCCACATTTAATGAATCACTGGGGTTGAGTTTTCTCTGTTTCTTCAGCCTTTAGTTTGTTAGCCTTTTCTTTTTAAGACCATCACCTCTTTACTCTGGCCTCCAGACATGAAGTTTTTAAGTGTGAGCTTCACACACCCAAGCAGATAAATCCACTTATACTCTTACCTCAGGCTTGGAGCCTGTTTATGTGAAAGCAGTCAGGCTTTCTAACATAATGTCTGTTACTTCTTAATGTTTGTGTTCTGGTGGGCTTTTGTTTCGTTTTGTTATTTAATCCAAATTAATTTGCACACAGCGAACTTCTATAATGCCTTAAACCCTAAAAAGGTGCGGGGAACAATTAAAACTATGACAGACATTTCAACTCCAATCAAATCATTCGGGACAGACAACAGTCTCCAATTTGCCTGAAGCCACTGAAAAAGAGCTTGTAATACTTATTAGGATAAGTACAATATCGGTGCTGTCCTGGAACACTTGATACTTTTCGGTTGAGGATTGAGCACCCATAGATTTGACTGTGGGTGAGAGTGTTTTACTTTTTAGATAACAGATTGTCTCATTTCCAGTAAGGCCAAACAGCTGATCCCATCAGAGGTAAGCTAGTTTACAGGCAGACTTACTGGAGCTTTGACTTGCTGGCCTTTGGATACGCACTGTCTGGTGACGATTAAGTCCCTAAGTTTAATGACATTTGGATTTCATGTTAACTAACCCCAGTCTACTTCTTTTTCCTCACCTTTTTTTTCTGTTTTGACTGGTTGTCTTCCATGAGGTCAGCCAGGACATCAGGTGCACTGTGTTGATTCGCAGTAAGGAATGTAATTGGCTTTCGCACATTACCTACAGTATGTTGCATAACATCAACAGGATTACAGAGCAGCTACAGAAACAAACAAACTGACACTGTCTGCAGTCTTTCTTCTTCTCCCTCTCTGTTGGCCAGCTTGCTATACTTATCCTGTTTCCTCAGTTGACAACATTTAACTTTTTTTAGTGATGTCACATTAAATAAATCTTTGCTGTCCAAGAGAGATGTGGATTCAGAAACTTCCTGTTATGACCCTTGACCCCCCCCCCCCCCCCCCCGGTCTAGCTCAGTGGCCTAACAGTTGATTTAGTGTAATAGGACTAAGGGCTGTGAACATCAGGCCACCTGTAAGCCTGTTACTGCTCAGTGGGTATTGTGTCGGGTTTGGTTGCATTCTCCTGAGCTCAGGAGGGATCACAGCTACTCACACAGCCATAGTGCAACGTGTTTTCAAGCCTGCAACTTTTGACACACATAAACATAAAGTGTTTTTGCTTCGAGTCGCTTTCTTAAAAATTCTTTGACAAACAGTGGATGTACATGGAGTGATAGAGGAAGAAATGGATAAAAAAAATGCAAATTGTAGAAATCCTGGTTAGACATACACAGTGTTTATCCTCCTCTCCTTATTATTTAATTGTGTCTGTCCATTCAATGCAAACCATCGCTCATACATGCAGGCCTTCTGTCACATGTATTCTCATTCTCTCTCCTTCAAGCCTCCTTTACTGCAGCCAGCTGGCTTTCTCCGCTTCACACTCTCCTCACTCTCTTCTCCTCTCTCTCTTTAGCAGGCATCAGACTGCAGGACAGGCTGAAACTCTCCGGCCAGGCAGATTTCCTCTTGTTTCTGACGGACGATGCGCTGCATGGCAGGAGGCAGACCACGGGGGTTCCTGGAGAAGATGACGGCATAGCCGTCATCGCAGCTTCCGTCTTCCTTCAGAGTGCGGCAGGCGTAGGTGATGGCATAGTTGTCGTAGTCGGTGTCGATCACCCAGTAGTTGTCATCTGGTTAGGCAGAAAGTGAACAGTTAGTTGCTGTGGAGAGGATTGAGGAGATTTAAGAGGATTGCAGGTGAATTGGTGCACAGCTGACCTCCACTGGACAGGTAGCTTGCCAGTCCCTGGTATTTCATGTACATCTTGCCAGGGGTGGCAGGGTCGGGGACAGTGTACTGGGCAGCCATGTCAGCACACACAACCCAGAAGCTGCAGCATGACAACCCAAATACACGTTAGTATTAAAACAAAAAAATAATTCTTCAGTTCAATTTTTGTGGCTGTTTCATATTATCTCAATTCACTGCAAAGTGGACACAAAAGTTGAAAAACAAAGCTGAGTAGTTATTTCTGGCAGACCAGACTTTGTGTCCAAGGATATGAATTTCTCCCTGTGTTATTATTCTTGTGGCCTATACATTTGGTCTGTTTACAGATAATGCAAATTAATTCTGGATCAAAGCTGCATGTCAAACAACTGCATGAAACAAAGCTCATTCCAGGGTTTCCTAGTGAACCTTTAGACACTGAGTAACACTAAAGGAAGCTGAGGCTATAGTGCACTGTTTCTGTTTCTCTTTTTTTAATTTACAACACTGTCTTGAGAGAAAATAACATATTACAAGTGAAGAAACAGAAAATAAAACCAGAATTATTGAGAAATTGGACATTATCGATTACAACCATCTTCCTGTTCCCACGGAATCCATATAAAAGACACTGAAAAACAACCGTCTTTATTATGTAACTTCTAACTCGCAAACCTCAAATATTTTCATTTACAACTTAATCTGCATGCAGATGATATACACATTTCTGAAAATGAGGCCTAAGTAACTTTAAGGTCATGAGCACTTAAATCAGATGAAGTTCTTAAATGTGTTTGTGAAAGAACACCTAAACCCACATTCCTGTGTAAAAACCCATTACTCCAACCTGCATTTCTTCCTAATCCTCCATAATACAGGGAAAACTCAATTTGTAGCAAATGCTGTTAAGAATGTGCTTCTAGAAAATGATACCTGTTTCCAGCTAAACTCTTCAAGGGTCTTGGTTGTGATTCTTGACCAGGATCCTGCATGTCATCTTCCCTAAATGCTGACTGCTGCTAATCCCTCCAGGTCTCAGTGTCAAGAAGGTCTCTGTGATCAAACTGACCCTTTGACCTAATAAGGGGGGCGTTTAAGATGACGATATCATCCTGGTTTTGCTTTTGATATATTTACTCACCCAAACAGATTGACACGTCCTTTGGTCAAGGCGACCATGGAGCCGTCGTCATCGATGGTGTACTCGGATGAGATGTTGTCCTGCAGGAAGAGGCCTTCTGGATCTTTCTTCTGCAGTCCGTACCACTTTCCTGCATACTGCCACAAAAAGAAAGAAATTCTTATTGTAATTGATAATTACAATTACAATTATTGTAATAGATTTTAGATTTAAGTGTTTATGGAGTTCTTTTTTTAACTCACCCTATTGGGTTCGAAGTCTTTCTTGACTGTGAAGCTGTCAACAACACAGGAGGAAGAAAAACTGCGCTCCACACAGGACAGAATGACCAGCAGCAGGGCCAGCTTAGAGGATCCCATTCTACCATCAACATGAAAAAAAATGTATTAGACCAAGACGCAGACTTTGTGTTATTTATTTTTTTGTATTTAAAAAAAGCATGGGACCAACATAGCATTACAATACTCCCAACAATCCCTTATCCTATAGAAATGTATGAACAACATATTATAATGTTTGATTTTTTGTAAAATAAACAAGGTGCACAGTGTAACAGCCAATCATATGCTGGACAAACAGAGTAAAGCCTAAAAATGCAGTTCTATGTTAAAATGTCTTGCAGAAAATGACAGAGCTGACTGAACAGAAAGTTTCCATCTCTCCCTGAACATAAACTCACATATTCTGCTGCTTACTTCTTTAAAGGAATCTTCAAATATGTCGCCACTTGTATAAAAGAAGCATTAGTGTCTTACCTGTTTAAGATCGGAGATGTGACTGTGGTTGTTACTCGACAACTGCTTGTCTTGGTGATCCACCAGAATGGGTTCTGCGTCCGTGACAGCCTTTATATACACTCTCCCCAGACGAGCTTACCACTAATTTTCATTGCTTGGAACTAAATAAGGTTCTTAAATCTAGAGGTAATCCTGTTGGGTTGAAATCCTTACTGTAATCTGGCTTCTGCGTTCAAACCTACCCAAGAGTTACAATCAAAACAATTAGACCTTTATGTAACTGACTGGGAACACAATGAAACACATGTTTGGATGGTAGTGATTTAACATAAACTGAATTTGAAAGCATGGAAAGCTTATGCAAACAATAAGTGAGGTATAAGATTTACATTTTCAGTTTTTAACTTGTAGGAAACAGCAAGACAGATCTTGAGGGGGCACATTGAAAATCTGGTATTTCTATTCTTTTAGCATGACATTACATGAGACAAAAAAACAACAACTGGGATGCACTGTCTTCATGTCCTGTTTATAACATATCAGGTAGCTACAGCCACTGTTGACCTCTGCTCCCTGATGTCTGGCTATGTTGAGCGAACCGTCTGAGATAATACTCAGATAATAGGATAAACAGGGAAATATTTGGTAGAGGAAAGTATCTAGATTGCAAATGTCAACATAAAGGAGGCAGTGTTGTACTCGTAAACCTTATTATATTCACTTCACCAAGTGTCACAGTTTTGAAAAGGCCAGGAGAAAGAAATTCTTTGTCTGTTTTTGCAGATTATAGTGTTGTCATTTTGGGATTTATAGCAAAAATTGAGAAAAGGTTGTACCAAAAGAGAGTTTCATATTGAAGACAGGTAGGCAAATATCAAAAATCAGTCTGCCTGATTAAACTTTTAGCCTGTGCAGGTTCAACAAGCATCAAGGTCGACAGTACAATATCTAAATGTAAAATATCGCTACTTCCTATACTCTTATTTTGCTGATATGACATTATTTAGCTTTTTTTAATCTGTAAATTAAAACCTCATTATGTTGTTAAATCATATACTGTATATTATTATGTTTATAAATGAGTTTATCACAAAAATGGTGAGATTGTGATGTTATCAAACTAGCAAGCTGGCCTTAAAGTGTGATTCACTTTAACTTTACATCTATGAATGCAGATATTCACGTACAGCAGAAACACACAAACACCGGTCTCTTTCACGCTCTCTGCTGCGAACTTGTGAACTCT
Source organism: Labrus mixtus (assembly GCF_963584025.1). Taxonomy (NCBI): domain Eukaryota; kingdom Metazoa; phylum Chordata; class Actinopteri; order Labriformes; family Labridae; genus Labrus; species Labrus mixtus. The sequence goes on along the minus strand of NC_083628.1, from coordinate 13,189,712 downwards.
CATTACCTGGATTAACCCCAGTCACATGAGTCTACTGCTTGCATAATATACCATTTTAAGTGGGGTTTTTTTTCTTTAGTTTCAGTCATTCAAACTGTTGCTTTCAAGCACACATAAAAGTATATAACTGCTGACTCATCCAACCGCTGTTAGTAAAGATAAAGATAAAGATAAACTTTATTGATCCCCCGTGGGGGAAATTTGTGCATTACAGCAGCTCCAGAAAACAGGGGACAGGAATATAATTATTAAAAATAAAAATAGAAGTTAAAATCAAATCAAACATATTTACATCAGTTAAATAAAAAAATACAATAATGTAAAATTACACAGTAACTACACAGGAAATGGTTATTGTTCTTTAAAAAACACACACAGTGTGTAGCATGAGGTGGTGATGCTGTTAAAGAGTCTGATTAAACAGTCTGACTGCAGATGGGATGAATGACCTGCGGTAGCGCTCTGTCTCGCAGGGTGGGTGTCTCAGTCTGCTGCTGAAGGAGCTGCTCAGGGCCCCCACAGTGTCATGCAGGGGGTGAGAGGGGTTGTCCATGATGGATGTCAGCTTCACTAACATCCTCCTCTCACCCACCTCCTCTACAGAGTCCAGAGGACAGTCCAAGACAGAACTGGCCCTCCTGACCAGTCTGTTCAGTCTCTTCCTGTCTCTCTCTGTGCTCCCTCCTCCCCAGCAGACCACTGCATAGAAAAGTGCAGACGCCACCACAGTGTCATAAAAAGTCCGTAGCAGAGTCCTGCACACTCCAAAGGACCTCAGTCGCCTCAGCAGGTGAAGTCGACATTGGCCCTTCTTGTACAGGATGTCGGTGTTGTGTAACCAGTCCAGTTTATTGTTGAGGTGAACACCCAGGTATTTGTACGTCTCCACCCTCTCGATGTCCAAGCCCTGGATGTTCACCGGTGCAGTCTGGCAGTCTTCCTGCGGAAGTCAATCACCATCTCCTTTGTCTTGCTGGCGTTGAGCTGAAGGTGGTTGAGCTCACTCCAGTCGACAAAGTCCTTGATGACCTGCCTGTACTCCTAGTAAACACGTCTCATCAGTGAAGATAAAGACAGACAAGCCAATTAAGGATCTAGAATAGAATTTAAATTCCTTCTTCTCACCAACAAAGCTCTAAATGTTCAGGCAGCATCACATCTTAATGGGCTCAAAGTGCACGTTTAACCCTTTGGAACATTGTGTTGCACACTGCAGGTATACTACAAGAATAGTACCCAACTAGTACTTTGGAATCATCTACCAGTTTGGGATCGGGGAAACAACAACTGTATCTACTTTTAACAGTGGGACATTTCCTTTATAATAAAACTCACGGTCATGGCTGCCTCATGCTTGAGTTGAACAGGCACGTGGTTATCCTGCTATAGGCTCACACTGCTTGGAGACTATACACCTAGAGCTGCAGTCCTCTGCTCCTCCTCTGTCTCCATCTGTTTTCAATCATGTCTGCTTAATATGTGTCACTTACTATGTATCTTTCAGGAAGTTTTTGTGCTTTATTGTCTGTTAGTAATTGTGGGGTTTTGTCCATCTCTCTCTCTCACACACACACTCTCTCTCTCTTTCTCTCTTTCTCTCTCTCTCTCTCTCTCTCAATTCAATTCATGCATATCAATTCAAAGGGCTTTATTAGCATGGAAAACATACGTTAACATTGCTAAACCTTAAGTCAAAATAGAACACAAAATTACGTACAATTAAAGAATACCAAAGATTAAATATTTAACTAACAGAGCTGTGCAGGTTTATGTTGTTTTTTTGTTTTTTTTTAATATAAGAAGAAGGAAAATAAATAAATAAATGAATAATAATAATTTCATTCAGCTTTTTAAAATATTTACAGATGACTACAGATTACTTACAGAAATATAAAATAAAAATATAAAGATTTAAAGAGAAAAGGTGTACAGCTCTGTGGTGTGTGTATGTTGATTATTTACAGATGGAATTAGTGCAGGGATCTCTCTCTCTCTGTCTCTCAAATAAATTACATGTAAGGGGCTTTATTGGCTTTGGAAACTTACATTAAAATTGCCAAGGCAAGTGTGAAAAATAAAACACCAGATCAAGTACATCAACATGATTTAGATTAAGAAGATAGAAGGAAATGTGTAAACTAAGTTGTGCAAGTGATCGCAGCCTTACAATCACTCATAAACTTCAACTTATAAAGACAAATGGAAATGTGTAAGTTTGCTCTGTTTAACAAGACGTTGTAAAGGATTAAAAAGTGTGTAGCCTAGGCCTACATAATTCATATAAATGTGTATTGTCTTAAGCTAAAATAAAAAAGGCTATCAAAAAGTTAACAGAGGATTACAAGATTTGAAAAATTGCATAAATACATGTTAAAAGTCTAAATAGCGAATAGGGTACCCCGTGCACAGTTCAAACACGTTCTCAGGTGCACACGGTTGCAGGATCATACCACGAAAAATAAATCAAATGTCTGTGGCACACTGAAAATAACTTTACTTTTTATTGTGAGAGAACAACGTGTTTCGCCTGTAGCGTCCTCGGGTTCGTCCTCGGGCTGCGTAAAGTTATTTTCAGTGTGCCACTGACTTTTGATTTATTTTATATGTTAAAAGTCATCTGGACAGTGGAAAAGTTCATCTTATGATGGAAATACAGTTCATTGCTAAAAGAACAAGTTAATTGAGTTAAAAGGAGAGCCCAATATATTTTGTATATGTTTGTGTCTAAAGCCACATTTCAGTGCACTACAATATTATTGCGATACTCAATAAGGTCACTAGAGGGCGCATAGCAGAATAATCCTGCAGCCGAGCTGAACCTAAGTCTAACTTTGTTGCCTCTTTGTATTTACATACATACAGGTGGGTTTATTGTCCTCTAACATGCATTGACACCAGTATAATGATTAAGAGTGTTGTGAATTTTGTCAGTAAAGTATAATGTTCGAAGTCAAGTATTTTTACATTTATGTCTGAAAAATAGAGATGTTAAACCGTACACTAGCATGCTAGGCTAGCGCACCTGTTGCTAGTAACTAGTAACATTACGGAGCACGTGGAAATGCTGAGACACACTGAAGGGTTTTGTTTTGTTTTTCTAATGATTCAGAAGTCATACAGATAACTAATGTGAACATTACATGTTCTGTTTAATGTGTGGATGTTTCTTATAGACTTAAGAAGAGACATTAGTTATGTGTGAATGTGTGATACTTGAGACTGAGTAATTCAGGTAAGAAAAGACAACAGCTACTCAGGGAAAAGATGTATGTTTAATATGTATGTTTTATATTAAAGATGTATGTTTAATATGTATGTTTTATATTAAAGATGTATGTTTAATATGTATGTTTTATATTAAAGATGTATGTTTAATATGTATGTTTTATATTAAATATGTATGTTTAATATGTATGTTTTATAATAAAGATGTATGTTTAATATGTAAAGGAAACTGAAGAGTATTCACTAACAGACTTTTATGGTTATTTACTCTACTTCAGGGAAACATTTACATTGTATTAGGTGAAGATATTGTTATGTGAAAACTATAGAAGTTACTGGATTCAACTTGTGTATTTCAATATCTCAAGAAGTCATTGTTAAATGAATATGTTATGAGCAGAATAAATCCTCCAGGCGAGCTGAACGCAAGCCTAATTTTGTTGTCTCTTTGTATTTAAACACAGAACTATTCAGGGTTTAGAAACACTCCTCCCTGGCACCCCTAGGCCAGGTCGGGGGAGCAACAACATATGTTTGGGTTTAGTTGTATATCGTCTATATCTCTGTCTCTCGGCCTGTTTCTCTCGGTAACAGGCTGATTTTTTTTCTCTCCCGTCTTCTTTTAGGTTGTTTACTGTCAAATATGTTGACCATTTTATAAAAGAATTCTGGACACACATGAACCCAAAGGTGGACGGTTTTGATTGGTTGATAAGCACATAGGCCCGGGGCAGGCTGTCAAAACAACCGCACTCACATGGCAACCTTCATATTTTATGCATGATTCCCACAATCCAGCGCAGAAATTCAGGCCATCACATCTCATATATCATTACTAAATAATCTGATCTGTATTACACCTATTTTTTTAGAATGCACCAACTCCAGTGTCCTCGACATCCTCTTCATGGAGAATCTGATCTGCTGCTGTTGACCAGGAGCTCAGGTGGTTTTAATGACATTACAGACTCTGGGTCATGTGGTGACTTGATGTATTCTTGTGTCTGGGTTTTTTCATCTTTTTTTGTACCTGAGTCTCTGTGCCTGTGTTTTCTATACTCTTTATGGTGGGACCTGGCTGAAGACTCATTTCTCCTTTGGGATAATAAAGTTGGAAGTTGAAGTCAGCTGGTGTTTTCATCAAATCTAACTTTAACATTAAGCATAAACTCTGTGGTTTACAGATGTTCTGACAAACAATAAGCCCTTTGAGCCTTGTGACAATCATTGTCCCATGAACCACAACTCCATGTACAGCATCTATATACTGTATCAACAGATACTTGATATAATGTAATAGAAGGATTGTTCATACCACACTGAAATATCCAAAACCAGTTAAAGTCCTGGTTTTAAAACCAAACTTTAGTATTATCAGAATGAATTTAAAGTACTTAAAGTGAAAGTTTTGCAGTGAAATGTTCCATGTCTTTTTAATTTTACTACTATTTCTGATCTTTGGATGATTATTAATGCTGTTTATGTTTAAGGCTGTTTATCATTTGAATGACTAAAGATGTCAGACGAATGCAGAGGAGTGAAGAGACACATATTGACCTCTGAGTTTAAGTGGAGTAAAATGTACAATCAAATGTGAAAAACCACAACCACAACTTAAATGCAAAAAATAAACTAACATTGTCTCAACCAATCAAATCATCGGAGACATTTAATGATTATTTTATGAATATATTTATTTTGAACATGTTAATGAGTACATAAATCTCTTGTGTACAACTTTTAATAACTTAGTAAAATGATGCTTTATAAAACTTAGTTTCAAAAATGAGTCAAAACACAGATAACAGGATATTTTTATTTCAATATTCATTTTGTGAAGTGTTCTTTTAAATTAACAAGCTTCAACAACAATAACATTTTACAAGTTTGACATTTTGTGAACAAGTACATTTATTTTTTAAACTTTTGTTTAAATGTAATCGTTATTTACGTTAAATAAATAAGCTGATATTTTTACAGAAGCTTTAATGCAAAAAAGATCAAATCAAGGTGAAATAATGTAAGTTTTTTTATATTTGTTATTTATTTTGGGGGATTGTTACGATTATTCTTTTTTACTTTATTGTTCCTATTTGTCTCAGTAAATTAAAAATAACCTGTAACTCAGATGTTGTTGTTTTTTCACTTTCCCTGAAAATTCAAATAACTACAATTATAAATCTGTTTGTTGCAGGTACTTTGTTAAATTCAGAGCTCGCCAGCCAGTCAACTAGCAGCTTGAAATAAAAAGTTCTGTGCTGAAATACATTTTTCACCTTGACAAATAATATTAAAAAGAATACGTAGTTGTTTTAGTGATCAATCTTTGCATATTGTTTAAATAATATATACGGACAGATGCTAGCTTATCAAACAAAGTATTGAAATATTTGAGCACAATATTCTATTTAAACTCAGTTACATTTGATTTATAGAGCCTTATTTTAATTAGATGTTAAATTGAAAAACATTTCCTACATTTTGAGAGAGAAAAAAATACTTTCTTTCATTTATAAGATAAAAGTTTTTGTTTGTCTAGTTGTAATAATTTTAAGATATTTGTAATTTTTCTGACACTAAATATTTGTACCTTTAAAAAACATCTACACAACTTACATATTGAGTTATCTTTGCAGATATTTGAGCTGTTTTTAAAGTACCAATTGTCCAATGTTTTCTCTGTTTTGGAGCTGACTTGTGGAGGGGATCAGAGGAAGCTCTGTGGAGTTGAAGGGCCCATGTGACGAGGAGCTTTCAGTTCAGGAGAGGAGCAGGAGTCACTAGTGATCATGGAGGATGAGGAGGAGATAAAGACATCTCTGGTGCACAGATCTTGTAGCAGAAGGAACTGTCTGAATGGGCCTTCATCAGCTCCTGTAGATCTGGATGTCCCTGAATTCCAGCAGGACCTGAAGAAAAGCACAAAGAAAATCTATGATATAAAGCACCGTACATCAACAAAGTCCATTAAGAAATCACACCAGAGTCAACTGTGGGGTTATTAACATTCAGGAGGAAATCAGACCTGCAAACATTTGAGATTGTTTGTGATAAGAGGTCTAGTTGAAGTTGTATGACAGAGACATTTATCATTCCTGTTGTTACTTCTTGACTTCTTCAGGTTTGATCATTTCTTCAAAACATAATCTGACAACTCATTTAAACCCTGAGACGCTCACAAATATCTCATAGAGCTGTGCATCACACTGAGTACTTTAAAGTCGAGTGGAAGGAGCAGACTGCAGGTGGAGACAGAAGTGAAGGTTGCTGGATGAAGGTGGAGGCTGTTAGGAAGAATCATCAGCAGGATTAGAAGTGGAGGTAGCTGGCTAAGGCAGGAGGCACAGGAATTTTAAGTTGGCAGAAAGCAGGCAGGGGCTTTTGGTGGAGATTTGGCCCGGGCTTGCACATCATTGTAACTGGATGTGGACTTTGGGTAGAAGGCATGGCACTGCTACTGTTTGTGAAGTAGAAGGAGGAAGAAGCTTACAGGTTTTTCTCAATGCTGGAGATGGAGGAAGGTGGAGGCAGATATGCAAGTTGCTGCATGGTTGGAGCTTTAAGTGGGTGATCCACAATCTGGTGGTGACAGCAAGTGTGCTGGCAGAAGCTTAAGGTGTCGGTGGCAGTAGTTTAGAATAAGTAGTTGGAGACTGGGGCTTCAGCTGTCTGACAGAATCCGCAGGTGGAGGCGGCAGCTGCTGATATCTGGCAGAAGCTGATGTTGGAGGCTTTGCCAGCAGTTTCATAAAATAATATGCTAGCAGAAGCTTTAAGTGCAGGTTCTTGCTTCTGTAGGTTTAAGGTCTGAGTTTTCTAGAACAGGAGGTTCATGTAGTTCTCCGCCTGAACCTGCAGATGGAGGCCAAGCTGCAGTCTGTTGGTAGTGGCAGCAGTTGGAGGCAACTATTGTTAGTGTAGTAGAGGACAAGCGGTGGATGCAGCAGATGCCTGTGTGTTTCACAGGATTGTTGAGGTGGAGATTAGGACTGTAAGTGTCTGTATGCAGTCTGCAGGTAGAGACAACGGTACAGGTGTTATTCAGAAGATTCAGCTGATGAAGGCAGACGAGTATGTTTTGTCAAAGTTAAAATTGAACAATAAGTCTAGAGCTGTCTGCCATCTTCAGTTGGAGGCATTGGTTGCAGGTTGTTAGAGTCATGGATATGATGTCTCTGGTGGATTTTGAGTATCAAGAGTACAGAGTTGCAGGCTGGTGTTGGACTTGACTGACAAAGTCTGCAGGTGGCGGTGGCTGCTGCAGGTGTCAGACAGAGACTGGCTGAAGTGGCTGGTAGAAGACGGTATCAGGATGAGTTTTTGGTTGAACTCTTTGTTTTCAGCTATCCTCTGAATCTGCAGTTGTATGCTGCGTGTGTTATTAAGGATCCCTGAGGTGGAGTTGACAAAGGCCTGTTGTTCTTAAAGGCTGGAAGTGGAGGCTAATGCTGCAGCATTCTGCCATGTACTGCAGGTGGAGGCAGAAATGTCAGGTTGCTATGACAGCTACTGGTGTGTTCTAGAGGCTGGAGTTTGAGGCTTATGCTCTCTGCCAGAATCTACAGGTGGAGGTGGCAGCAGCATATTACTGGCAGAGGCTGTTTCTTAAGGTTCAAGTTGTACCTATGTGCCAGAATCAACTGTTGGTTGATGTCAGGTGTGACAAATTGAATCAAGACAGTACACACCGGAGATTGACCAAATGGTTGTGAAATCTTACGTTTTCCATGACAGAAGTTTGTAGTTTGGCTGTGGAAGACTTTAATACTGTTCAGGATGTCAAAAGTTCTCAGTTGAGTCGTTTATTTTGTAGAAATCGTGGAGATGAAATCGTGAAACAATTTTCGTGGCTTATAGAGTTTTTGTTTGTGTTTAAATGATGATCTGATAAAAATGATGCACCTAGAAACGAACCATAGCAACCATGAAATCCTCCACATGCATACGTATTGTTACGTTCCATATATGTTAAATGCAAAATATAATGTATATGAGACTGAGACAGAGTTCATTGAGTTTATTCATTTATATGAAGTAACAACACAGCAGCTGGATTCATATGTACATCTTCAAAGCGGGAAAGGTGTCGTGTGCATTTTACACACGTGCACAGCACAGGTATTTTCGTGTAATAGTGTTGACCCTTTTTTACATGTCTACATATCAAGCAGGAGTGCACTTATAACCAGAGAACTAGTTGGATAATCATTTGAATATTGCATCTTTATCTTCAAGAGTTTTCCGGATTTTAAGCCACAACCTCATTGACAGATTCCTCCAGAAGCTTCTTATGGTTTTTCTTTTTCTCTGTGTTCAACAACATAACAGTTGAGACAAATATGCCAGGGCCATATTTTTTCCCTGCCAGCCATTTTTGTAGAAACTTTACAGCAGCAGGATCGATACGTGCATTTTCTAATCGAGAGGTGCTGTGCGCATTTTACACACGAGGCACAGGACCAGTGTTAATCATTAAATCTCCGCCTGACACGGCAACAGGATAGATAACGTTCTAACTTTATTATCTTTAGTTTTTACTACATTTGTTTTTAATTTTCTTTTATTTAACCTTTATTTATCCAGGAAAGCCCCATTGAGAGTAAAAACCTCTTTTTCAAGGGAGTCCTGGCCAAGAGGCAGCAAAAGTTACACAGTCACACTCACAACATACAGACAGCAATTCAAATTATAAAAAACAGTTATAAGTGAAGTAGGTCGTCTCAAGTGCTCTCTAGCCTGGATTTAAAAGCATTCAAAGAAATCAGTTCAGTTATTTTCCAGTCTTTTTGCAGCATGTTCCATGTAGAAGGAGCAGAGTAGACGAAAGCCCTTTTTCCCAGCTCTGTGCGGGCAAATGGAACAGACAGCAACAACTGATCATTTGAACGCAAACCGTAAGAATCAACAGTTCTCCGTGTGATTAGGTTACAGATGTAGGAGGGCAGTAGCCCAAGCATGGCCTTGTAAATAAAAGTGCACCAGTGTCCCAGCCTCCTGGTAGACAAAGAAGGCCATCCCACTCGAGAATACAGTTCACAATGATGGGTCAGGGCTCCACAGTTAGCAATAAACCTCAGAGAAGCATGATAAACAGCATCAATCTTACTTAGACATTTAGCTGAGACATTCATATACATCAGGTCTCCATAATCTAAAATGGATAAAAAAGTTGCAGTGACAAGCCGCTTTTTCACCTCAAAAGAGAAACAAAATTTGTTTCGGAAGAAGAAACCCAATTTAAGTTTCAGTTTCTTCATAAGATTGTCAATATGGGGCTTGAAGGTGAGGGAGTCATCAAGCAAGACACCAAGGTATTTGTACATATGAACCACCTCTATGACATTTCCCTCAAGAGTGGACACTGTGGGGACAGTTTGAGGTACTTTCTTAGTGTTAGTCCTGTTTGAGAACAACATTAGTTTAGTCTTGTCAGTGTTGAGAACTAGTTTTAGCTCCAGGAGTGTGTGCTGGACCACATCAAAAGCTTTCTGCAGAGATTCAACAGCTTTAGCAGGAGTTGATCCAAAACAGTAAATAATTGTGTCATCGGCATAAAAATGCATGTTAGCATCTAACACATTTTTTCCCAAATCATTAATGTACATAATAAACAGGAGGGGTCCTAATATTGAACCCTGTGGCACCCCCTTGTGGACACTCACAAATTCAGAACACAGACCATCATATTTAATACACTGAGTCCTGTCACTCAAATAATTTGTGAACCAGGAAACTACATGATCTGACAAACCCAAACAAAGAAGCCTATGCTTTAGAACAGCATGGTCCACAGTGTCAAAAGCTTTTGACAGATCAATAAAAAGTGAAGCACAGTACTGCTTTTTATCAAGAGCAACAAGTATATCATTGATCACTTTTGTAGCCACAGTGATGGTACTGTGCTTTTTCCTGAAGCCTGACTGCAGTTTTGAGAGAAGATCATTTGAGGTTAGAAACTCTTTTAGTTGATCACACACAAGAGATTCAAGAATTTTTGACAAGACACACAAATTTGAAATTGGCCTGTAGTTAGTTAAAGCTGCTGGATCACCACCTTTTAATAAGGGGGTAACAAAAGCTGACTTCCAGACGGATGGAATTTCTTTGTTTTCGATTGAGAGATTAAAAAGGACTGTTAGAGGCTGTGCTACAAACTCAGCTGCTATTTTCAAAAAGTAGGGCTCTATCAAGTCAGGTCCAGGGGGTTTTCTGTGATCTAACGTTTTGAGGGCTTTATGCACTTGCTGCACAGTAAAAGGTACAAAATTAAAGGGTTCTCCTGAAAACCTTGGGGGGTCTGTGCAGGCAGTCACAGGGGCAGCTCCTGTAGAGTCAAACAAAGAACCAGATGATACAAAATGCTTGTTAAAGCAATTTAGGACCTCAGTTCTATCATAGACTGGGACCGAGTCTTTTAGAACAAATGTCGGAAGAGCCTGAGGACTTTCAATTACAGATAAAGACTTAATCACTTTCCAAAATTTCTGTGGATTATTGAGGTTCTCAGTTGTGACAGATAAGTAATATTCTGATTTAGCCTTTTTGATAAGAGAAGTGCATTTGTTCCTTAGTTGCCTGAAAATAGACCAGTCAGAGGCAAAATCACTTTTTCTGGCTTTGGTCCATGCCACATTATGTTGATGGATGGTATCTGACAACTCTGGGGAAAACCAGGGGTTTTCTTGTCCCTTCACCCTGAATTTCCTGATAGGAGCATGTTTATTTACAATTTTCACAAAATTTTCCTTAAAGAATGTCCAAGTTAGCTCAACATCCGACAACAGACCTATATGCCCCCAATTAACCAAAGACAAATCATGGTGATAAGCTTGTTCATTACATTTTTTTAAATTCCTCTTGAAAATAATGTGTGGTTTACATTTGGGGATTTTAGTGTCCCTGCAAGTAGCAACAACACAATGATCACTCAAATCATTGCAGAAGACTCCCAAGGATGAGAATTTATGAGGAACATTTGTTAGAATTAGATCAATCAAAGTGGACTTAAGATTTGGCCTTGTAGGTAGGTTGACCAGCTGGCTAAGATTAATAGAGTCACAGAAAGATTTAAATTCATCAGAAACTGCATTTAGCCAGTCCCAATTCAGATCTCCAGCCATTAAAAGTTCATTATAATTTAATTTGGACAAAAGATGCTTCAAGGATGATAATGCCTCTTTTGTGGCAGATGGAGGCCTATAGCACCCGACAACAGTCATAGAGAGGGACTTGACTATTTCCACCTTCAATGCCAAAAATTCCATTTGCTTACAGATAGACTCAGACAGAACAATTGAAGCATCAAATCTTGATTTAACATAAATGGCTATACCACCACCTTTCTTGGGCCTGTCCGTACGATAAACATTGTATCCGAGTATGCTAATGTCTTCATTTGTAATAGATTTCATCAGCCAAGTTTCTGAAATTATCACAATATCTGCATCTGTTGATCTAACCCAAATTCTGACCATGTCCATCTTTGGTAATAAGCTGCGCACGTTAAGATGAACAAATTTGAGACCAGACATTAATTTGAAATCAGCAGGGGTCTGGATACACTGCAGCTCAGGACCAGGGTTTGATTCCACATCTCCAGACAGAAGTAAGAGTAGGACAATCATCAGTCCTCGTTTCACATTACATTTTGAAGCAGTCTTTTCATATGTTGAAGCCTGGCAATGCCTTTCCTTAAGCGAAAGAGTAAGATTATATAGAGCAAAAAAACGTTGAAATTTAGGTAAGTCCCTAGGCGGGTCCAACCACAAGTTTAAGGCCAAAACCAAATGAGACTGTGGTTGCTGAAGATGCACAGCAACATTAGCATTAGTGCCACTATAGTAAGTGTCTTGCATGCTCGGCACATAGCTAGAGGTACTCACCAAGGGGCAATTGCTTGGACTCAGGTCCCAAACAGCCAACAAACATAAAGTTAAGAAAAATGCCATCGTCCTTAACTTATAGCGCATCCGTAGAGATAGTTTATAGTTTGAGAGCTGCACAGGTTAGCTAAGAAGGCCCCAGCAGGTTAGCCCAGGCTCCAGGAGGATGTAGCAGGCTCAGGCTAGTTGGCCCAAGTAGCTGCTGCTGCTGGAGGTAGCTGCTACTGGTGGTGGTAGCTGCTGCTGCTGGTAGCTGCTGATGATGGTGGTAGCTGCTGCTGGTGGTAGCTGCTGATGATGGTGGTAGCTGCTGCCGGTGGTTGAGGTAGCTGCTGCTGGTGGTAGCTGCTGCTGGTGGTAGCTGCTGATGATGGTGGTAGCTGCTGCTGGTGGTAGCTGCTGATGATGGCGGTAGCTGCTGCTGCTGGTAGCTGCTGATGATGGTGGTAGCTGCTGCTGGTGGTAGCTGCTGATGATGGTGGTAGCTGCTGCCGGTGGTTGAGGTAGCTGCTGCTGGTGGTAGCTGCTGCTGGTGGTAGCTGCTGATGATGGTGGTAGCTGCTGCTGGTGGTTGAGGTAGCTGCTGGTGGTTGAGGTAGCTGCTGCTGGTGGAGGTAGCTGCTGCTAGCAGGCCAGGCAGGTGGCTAGAGGCTGGATGCTAGCAGGCCAGGCAGGTGGCTGGAGGTTGGATGCTAGTTGCTTGGTGGAAGCTAGCTGCTGCTAGCACACACCACCAGGTAAGATTCCAGAATGGCTCAAGGCTTAAAACAGTCCAGACAGTTCAAACAGTCCAGTGCTAGGCCATGCACTACCAGGTTGATTCCAGAAAAACTCCAGGCTTCAAACAGCCCATAAGCAGGACCAGGCCTCGGCAAACCCAGCGCAAATTAATATTAAAGTGTCCAAAAAATAAGCTCCAGAGATCTCAGAGTCGAAAAATAACAAAGCACTTGCAAAACATCCCAGACTCAACCCCAATTTTCATAAAATAGAAGACATATAACAACTTAAGACATTAAAATTCAGATCTCACAAACAAAGAGCTGGGTTGGCTGCCACGAGACGGCTGCTATGAAAACATCTGGAACACATCAGTCTTAGTAAGGATGAGTCGTGCTCCAATTGAGCTGACGGGATGTATTTTTTCTAGACACTTATCAGAAGTTCAATTGTGTAAATAGTGCAGCTTGGATTAAAAAAAACAAAAACTTCTTTGGTTAAAAAAATGTATTTATTTTATGACTTAGCTAAAAGTTACATACACTTGATGTGAAGTAAAAAAAAAAATATGTCAGAAAATCAATATGCACGTTTACCTTTAGATATATTTCATAGTTCTCCCTCGTGCTGGAGATAAAGACAGAGTGACAAATTACCCAGGTGGTAAGATATCCTGCTTTCGTCTAATAGTTTTTTAATTTGGAGGAAAAGCGCTTTATTGCACTGTCATTACCAGGAGTGATTCTGAAGTCTTTTGGGGCCCTGGGCATAATTCACAGTGGGGCCCCTCTATCCAGCTTTTATCAGCATTATGTCATAAATAAACTGACACCAACCAAAACAATTCTGAATGTTGACATTTTAATTTCCATAGTTCATGTTATTATTTTTATGATAAAGTGTGAATTTAAATTACCTTAATTTTCCGCGATGACTTTAAATGACAGACGTAGGTTTTCATTGCAATAATGCATGCCACGCTCAGAAGCGTATTGCAAGACGTGTGAGTGCTGTGTGGGGCCCCCATAGGGAGGTTTCCAACAATCGTTTGCATTTGGGGTCCCAAGCAATTGCCTACCTTGGCTGTTGACCCCCCGGTAGTGGAGGAGGTAGAGATGTCTGGCAGAAGTATCATGGTCCAGTCTGAACACAAGTTGTCCAGCAGCTCACGAGTACCGCTGCTATGGCTCTGCTGCTCCCTTGAGGTCAATGACTGCATTGCAGCTTCTAAGAATAAAAAATAAAAGTGACTCAATCACTTATTCTAAATTGGATGAGAGAAAAATATGTTATTGTCAGTGAAAATGAAAGAATATGTTTACAACATTTCTCTTCTAGCAGTTATCCTTAAACAATACACTGTAGTAGCCTATGTATACCGAAACTGTTACTGGTCACTGTAATTGGTTCTTTGGCTTTGAAGACCTCCCTTCTTAGTTTAATTATAATTCAAGTAAATTGAGGCACCATAAAAAAAATCAGCCGAGGCGAAATAAGGTTTCAGAAGTGATTAAAAAAAATCGATTTAGTAGATATTAGATAACATCATTCGTCAAGGTCTATATCGGTTTTTGAACACACATCTACAAAACTAATTTCATAGTCATTAGCCCCAGCTTTGTTTTTTTCCTATTAGCACATTTTAGCATGCCAACACAATTCACTAAGATAACAAACCTGGTGAACATAACCATTAGTGTACTATCATTGTCATTGTGAGCGTATAAATCCTCACAGACAGCTAGCTTTGTTGTTGACTGTTATTAGCTATTTAAACTATTTAAGATTTGGACCTTCTCTTTAAGCCTTACTTTTGAAGTCAGGAAAGAAAATAACTTCACTGCTTGCATCTCGTGCTCGGTTTTTGTGGCTTTACACTGGAGTCACAACAAGTACACACACTCTGTAGTCTATTATAGTGGAAGCAGATTATCCATTTGACCTTTTGTTTAAGGTGTTTATGGAACCTTATAATAGACAAGACCTCCTGTCTCTAAATGAAAGGATTAACTTTCTCTTTTTATACTTACTGGGTCCGTCTGTGTTTGTCCCTCACAACACGTTCTCATACATCTTGAATGACTGTCATAGCGTCTAGCTGTCTCTTTACCACATCAGTCTATTGGCGACATCTTTTAACATTTACAATGTCAGAATAATTATACCAGTCACTGGTGTGGAAACTCAGGAATGCAATGCGATGTAGACTGCATTAAAGAGAAAGACAGAGAGTTGGGGTGCTGAGATAATCAGCTAGTGTCCTAACTAAATAGGGCTTATGCCAGAGGAGGCCATGTTTAATAAGGACTTAAAGAGCTTGTACAATTAGACCCGCATGTGTGTGGGTGTGTGTGAGAGAGAGACACACAGAGATAGAGAGAGAGACAGAGATAGAGAGAGAGTATTGGAGTGTACACAACACAAAAGAAACCTAAGAATAAGATGATAAACATGAGACTTAAAATGCACATGGACATACAAGTCTATCTCAATTTTTCTATTAGTTTTTCCATACTTAAAAGACTCAATGACATGGAAAAAAAGAGGTTTGTTTTTTTAAGTATTCTTAAAATGTATCCAAATTCTCTCTTTTATATCAAAACTTAAAAGATTCATTGGGGTGCAGAAAGTTGCAACCCAGCTTTGCTATGATTTATATTTGATATATATGTTTTTCCATTTGAATCACTTCATCTATTAAGTTTTGTTGTACCTGCACAGTCACAACTATACTACATGTACTGAAGCACACAGGAGACTGGATCGTTTGGCCAACATATCCTTTACCAGATGATCAGGTGACAAGTTGAGCATAGGCAGATCCCTGCTAACCTTCAGCTCTATCTGCTGATGACAGAAGGATTGTTTGGATTCAGCCCTCTGCCTCCTCCTCAGGGCTCGCCCACACTCTGTCCGCTCATCCCAGGAGCAGGGGGATAATGTTTTACCTGCTCTGAATGTGCCCCCCTTCTTGTTTCCCTTTTGTCTGTAATTCTTGGAACAATTTATTTTTTATTTTTTTGTGGATAAACTGGAATACTGACATCAGTGTGCGTTGTCTTACTTGAACTTTTTCTCTTATTTCTGCTCTGAGAAGTTGGAGGTAGCTCATTTAGAGCAGAAGTGGACCAGGTGGGAGCTGCATCGCTGAGCTGAAGAAGGAGAAGACAGTAAGATTTGGAAGAAGAGTAAGAGGAAGAAGGAGCGATGGGTGTGCAGAAGGAAGATGTGGAAAAGTTCCTCAATGACAACCCTGCATTTGCTAAACAGTACTTTTCCAAGAAGATGACTCCTTCCTCCATATCGAAGGTGTCCAGAGTCTCTGAGAAACAGGTCGACTTCAGCCAGTTCCAGGAGCTCGGACAGGTAATTCATTACGTTTTTAATGCTAAAAACATGTCCAGATTTTCTTCTTAAAATGTGACTATTTTCTCCTCTTGTTCAAGTGTGAGGAAAGCCAAATCATGTACGACCTGATCAAAGACATGCAGGAGAACATCAACATGGAAAAAGTGGTTTTCAAAATCCTGAAGAGGATCAGCACGCTCATCCACGCAGACCGATGCAGCTTGTTCATGTACCGACAGCGGAACGGCATCGGGGAGCTCGCCACAAGGCTCTTTAACGTCAACAATGAGGCACAGCTGGATGACTGCGTGGTGCCACCAGACTCTGAGATCGTCTATCCGCTGGACATGGGAATAGTCGGCCATGTGGCCCTGACCAAGAAGACTGTTAATGTGAAAGATGTCACAGAGGTAAGGATGGGTTGGGAGAAAATGCACCAATGACCACTAATTTAAAACTCAAATTGATTCTGCTCTATCTGGTTGGGAGGCAGATTTTTAACAGCTCTGAAGGGTTGCATGTAACAGAGTCGTTCATTATACCTCCATCAGATGACACCACAGCTTTCACCTTCAGATCTAACACAAAACAGCTTAAACAGCTATGTTTAGGGTTGGAAAAAACTACGGATACAGCAATATAACATCATCGTGATATGTGTTATGCAATTATGGCGATGCCTTCCTAAATATACAGAAGCGTTCTAAACAGATTTCCCTGCAAATTTGACTCACCGCTTCACCACTTCATGACACCACTCACGGTGATGCTTATGAGTGAGGGCGAGCTGAATGGACGTCGATTGGCCAAAGAAGAAGTATACAGCAAGATAATATAAATGAAATACAGAGAGATAAAAGAAGAAATAGATAGCAGGATAATATCAGACAGCAGCCAAAAGAAGGGAAAGGATTTAGCTTTACCATTTGAATAGCTTAAACAAATGCATTCAGTTAATCAAATATCGTGATGTATCCAATAAATGATTGTCTTGTAATATCTCAATTATGATATTATTGTATCGTATTGAGAGATACCCTGTGATTTCCACCCCTCATTATGAAGTGATGCAATCAGGATGATTTTCACTTTGCTCATTAAAAACAAGTGACTCACTTAAACGGCACTTTGAGACGAGGTCCTGCTGAGAATCTAAATTAAACCTCCCTGAGTCTTCACACTGAGGTATGAGTCTCTTTAACGCGACCATTTTTGGCAATTTTGGAAACTTTACAGAGAGGTCACCTGTCAAAATATACCTCTTACCCCAATTTAAAGAATTATTTTTTAGCTGTAAGAATACAATTGAATCAATTGATATAGTATTTAATGCCTTCATTCATCTTTTATTTGTCAGGTGGTTTTCAATAACACAATGATGTAAAAGCACTTAACTGTACAGCTACAGCTATGACTGTAATAAGTGAACACTGTATTCAGTATTGACAGTATTCAGGATATCTACCTACAATATCTTAATGAATTCATGAATCACATTGATTAAACCATTCAATGGTTGCAGCAGACAAGTGAAATTGGAAACACAGAAGATATTAATCCCACTTCAGACATAATCCATTTATTTCCAGATCCCATCAGGCCTTGCTCTAACTGTGGATTAGATGCCTCTGGCATTTAGTCAGCAGGAATCTAACACAGATCAAAACAAGTCACTGTATCGAGACAGTGTATTCTAAAGAACGCCTTCATTTGTGTGTTCAAGTAATCCTCAGATAAATACATAATTAGCTCATTTTACTGATTATAAAACGTTTTGCTGTACTAAACAATGTGACAAACACATTGGTCATTTCACTACTAAAATGTATTTTCTTGACTTTTAGAGCCAGCACTTCAGCTCATTCGTGGATGAACTCACAGATTACAAAACCCGTAACGTGCTGGCAGCGCCCATCCTGAACGGCAAAGACATGGTGGCTGTGATCATGGCACTAAACAAGACCACGGGTCCACATTTCACTGCTGAGGACGAAGATGTGAGTCCCATATACTGCACCATCACAAGTTCAAAACACTTTTGACCCAACCTAATGACAGTGACCCTTCTTTGACCTTTTCTGTGATCATATCAAAAGACAGAGCTAAAGTACTGTCAGTGTATCACTTCAGATTGGAGGGGAGTCCTGAGCTTACTGGTAGATTGCAACTGGGACCAGTGTGTATTGAATATACGTCAGGTCTCTAATCTATCATATAAAAGGATGAAAGGATGCTTCAAAATCCAAATAAGCTTGAGGTAGTCATATCTGTTATGGATTTGAAGCAATATCATATAATTGACTTTATTTACATTATGTCACTATCAGGTAGTGTATGACATCATGAGCTACAATTAAGAAAAACTCTGCACTGAATATCATCTCACTGACAGGAGCAGTAATCAATCTATTCATTAGAACAGATACTCTATGTGCCCCATAAAAACTGTTCACCAGGGTTGTTTTAGGACTGAAAAATCAACAGGACATTTGAAAATAAACCAGTAAATACATCAAACATGGCTGGAATAATGGCCTCTTAGTAGGCATGAAATAAAGTGTTGTGTTGATGTAGTTGTAGTAATCTTAGATCCCGAGTGATAATATTAGAATGAATATTGTGTTATGTATCCTACTATACTCTCATCCAATAGAAGAGTCATTACATTAAATATTATGTAAGATAAAATCAAAGAGAGTCTCATGGTGTCTAATGTTTAATCATTGTTTTGTATTAGAAGTTTTTGTCTGAAGTTACTCGATGTAATCAGATCAGTGATCATGTTTACTGAGATATGCCTCCGTGTTTCACAGATTTTTTCTGTGAGCAAAAAAGCTTGATTGATCAAAACCTTAACGGATTGATAGATTGATACTTTATTGATCCAGAGGGAAATTCAAAGCTTCCAGTAGCAGCTTACAAAAACACACATGACATGATACATTTGTTACATCTGACAGCACCCACTATCCCCCGTCCCATATGTATATATTAACCTGAAAATTAAAAGTACCAAGAAATTGACATTTAGGGGATTACTGAGCTTTTTGTTTTACAACTAGTATCTTCTTATGTGTCGTTCTGCAGTGTATGCATTTATGTTTATCCCATATTCTTACTCAGCACAGAATCTTATATTGTTTGTCAATGTTCTAAATCTCTGTCCTATCATGATTTTAATTGCTTTCCCTTTCCTGGTTTCCCTTAAGCTCTTTTTAAAGTATTTAAAAATTGCCACTTTGAACTTGAAGATCTACCACCTGAGCTACCTCCACAACTGTGAGACACGTAAAGGACAGGTGAGCTGTGACGTCACTCTCAGAGTTTTTTTACTCTTCATACAATGGATGCTTGACATGACAGCTGTATGTTTGATATGTTCCCTAGCTGCTGCTGTGGTCTGCCAACAAGGTCTTTGAAGAGCTGACGGACATCGAGCGACAGTTTCACAAAGCCTTGTACACGGTCCGAGCCTACCTCAACTGTGACCGCTACTCTGTGGGTTTACTAGACATGACAAAGGAAAAGGTAATGTGTCTCCCTCTTTTTTTTTTACCTGTAATATACGATGATTTCTGCTCATTCATCAATCAGGATTAAGTACTAAACATTTCAATCTTCTTTCAGGAGTTCTTTGACATCTGGCCAGTGTTGATGGGCGAGCAGGCACCTTACGCCGGCCCTGTCACTCCTGATGGAAGGGTATACGGTTTCTCCTTTCATTTATCTCACAATAAGATGTCTATCTAGTCGATGTCGCTCTATTTTTCTATAACTTTAATGTCTGTTTTTTATTATCCCCCCCCCCAGGAAGTAATTTTCTACAAAGTGATTGATTATATATTACATGGAAAGGAAGACATCAAAGTAATACCGTAAGTACAGATCTTTCTGGAGCCCGTGTTTGGACCAAATCTGGTTACATCTCAGTTAGTTTGTCCACTTTCTCTCACACAGCAATCCGCCTGCAGATCATTGGGCCTTGAGTAGCGGCCTGCCTACTTATGTTGCTGAGAGTGGTTTTGTACGTTTAGTTTCATTGCATATGTACAAACTATTGAATCAGTTAGAAACTACATAAATACATCTTCCCACTGTGAATAACCTGTTTTTTTTTTTTCTGCTCGGTAGATTTGCAACATCATGAATGCGGCTGCAGATGAAACGTTCCAGTTTCAGGTAATAAATTCAAGACAGCAAAACTGAAGTGTAAGAAATATGACGACTTTAACTTCAGGAAACCAGTCCTGAGATATTCAGAGATGTTAATATTCTATCAAATGTTGTTCTTGTTGCAGACTGAGCCACTTGACAGCAGTGGTTGGACCATCAAAAACGTCCTCTCGCTGCCGATCGTCAACAAAAAAGAAGAGATTGTCGGCATAGCCACTTTTTACAACAGAAAAGATGGAAAGCCTTTTGATGATCAGGATGAGCAGCTCATGGAGGTTTGTCATTAAGTGCGCATTGCGAAGTTTTTGTATGCACTTCCCTGGTGATTGACGAGACACTAGGTTTCAAAACTAGGTCATCAATCATCAAGATGTAGTTTTAAAAAATGTTTACGATGACTCACTTTTATTCAAGTATGATCTTGCTCTTAATGTTTTACTTTGTTCTGTGGTATGATAGTTTGTATCATGTACTGTTCTGTCTGTTTATTGTTGTGTTTGTTTGGTACTGTTTCATTTGTATCTATTGTTGAGTCTAATGTATTTTAAAGGCCCATTTAGGGACAGGCATTGCTAATTAGCTTAGGCTATAAATGCTGTAGTGTGTGGCAACGATTTACTCGCTCCATACTTGTCCCTATACAAATAAACATGAAATAATAAAATAAATGAAATGTGTATGAGGCAATGTAGTTTGGACTTTGTCTCTGAATCATCTTAGCCAGACACATATTGAACATATCGTGCTGACGTTGTGTTTTCTCAGGCTTTGACTCAGTTCCTGGGCTGGTCTGTTTTGAACACGGACACTTACGACAAGATGAACAAGCTCGAGAACCGCAAAGAGATTGCTCAAGACATGGTGCTCTACCACGTCAAATGTCGAGATGACGAGATTCAGAACATCCTGGTCAGTGCTCGAGTTTAGATCATAATGTAGGAAAACGTTTAGGATTAGAAAAAAAATCAAGTGTGCCAAACACAAGAAAACAGAAACAGTCAAACCTCTCTGTTAGTGTGACTGTTTTACTTTGTGAGAGGTTTAAAGTACCTTCAGTATATACTGTGTCTGTGCTTGTTGAGGCGATTTAGCACATTCATTCATAAATACAACTCATCTCATCCCTCCCAGAACACCAGAGAGGTTTATGACAATGAACCCAGAGAATGTGAAGAGGAAGAGCTCTTAAACATTCTGGTAAAACGTAAACTTTTCTCATTTTTTTGTCCACACATTTATTGTCTTTATACTTCTTTTTTCATAGATTTGTCCAGAGATTGATGCTTGCCTTGTATTTTCTTACTGTGCTTTGTTCCCTTCATTTCCATTTTAGAAAAAAGACCTACCTCCGCTGATTAAGAAGTTTGAGATCTACGAGTTTCGCTTTGCAGACTCTAATTGCACAGAGATGGAGCTGGTGAAGTGTGGGATCCAGATGTACTATGAGGTCGGGGTGGTCAAGAAGTTCCAGGTCCCCCAGGAGGTGATCTAGAAACATAAATACACGACAAACATACAATATTAAACACCAGGAACACATATTTGAAGAGTTCTCTGTTGTCAGGTGCTGGTTCGGTTCATGTACTCGGTCAGTAAAGGCTACAGAAGAATCACCTACCACAACTGGCGCCATGGCTTCAACGTGGGACAGACCATGTTTACACTCTTAACAGTACAGTATATTTCTTTCTACTCTTTTGGATATCTGTGAATGTCTGAGAGCCTCAAAAAAGAAAATGATCTAAAGTTTGGGCCTTTTCTTTTTTTTTTTTACTTCCCTCAGACTGGAGCGCTGAAGCGATACTACACTGATTTAGAAGTGATGGCCATGATAACTGCAGGCTTCCTCCATGATATCGACCACAGAGGGACAAACAACTTATACCAAGTCAAGTCAGTGGTCTTTGATACTTTATAGTTTCTTATTAAAGAAAGAAATCCCACACTTTGCAAGATCGGTGCAAACACTTTAGTGGATGTAAAAGGTTCACGGTTCAGCGCATGATAAGACTGCACAATGAATTGTTTTTTAAAGGCTCCGTCTTGCTACACACACAAACGTATGGGAGTAAAACCATTTCAATTCAAGTAGAATGAATAATTTCCCTGATGAGACCAAAGTGGAATACTTAAGTATCACTGTAATATACAAGCTATAGTAGGAATCAGTAATTGAATGAGGTTTCAAACTGTAACTGTGTTTTTAGAACAAATCGGGGCGGGACTCTTTTTCAATCTGTCACTTATCAACCAATTAAAGGTGTTGTAAGCTTCAATTCATTTTACTACAACATGACCGATGTCATGCAAAGACTTAAAACTGGATTGTGATGAGATATCTGATCATCATCATCATGTCCAGTTTTATTCTGATCAAAGGTACATTTCTTGTGTGATAATGTACTTAAAGAAGAGACACATTAAACGTGTCATTAAACAGTAAAAATGCTGGTGTAATGATTAGCATCACAAAACATTTGCTAGGAATTAATACATTGCAATAATGTTATTAAGGTGGTTCTTTGTGCTGTTAATTACACTTGCAGCATCTGGCCTGTGTGTTTTGTGTTTTCATGCTCGAGTTATGTGCGTTTCTGTCTTCCTGTCTCAGCTTACATGGTCACATTGTAGCTGGAAGAGAAACCAATCATTGTACTCCAACCATTAATTAAAAATAAATTCAGTATTTGTCAAGAATCTAATAGAGTATCACAAAACATATTACAGTATTACTGTGCATTATTGTTTTAACAACCTTAACACTATTTGAAATAGTCTACAGTATATCAACAATGCATCCATGTACTCAATTCTACCTCAGATCAATGTGTTTATTCCTCAGTCTTACATGTTATTCAATTTAATTTCAATAGATTTATTTAAAGATTTAAATGAATCTTAAGCCATTGCTGCCATGGTAACGCAGATTGTTTATAATAAAAAGTGCTTTTAGGCTTTTAAAGTCATTAAAGTTCTGTCTAATCTGAGGCTTCCCAGAGCAAAATGGGACTACTCATCTTAAAAACATTTATTGAGAGTGTACAGTATGTACATGCTGTGGCTGTTTAAATGATCGTTATATTAAAATTATTTAACCATGAAAAACAATAAGGGCAGCACTCCAAAATTGTATTTTAATTGCCACACGGACGTTTTGAGCAGACGCTCTTCTTCAACGTGTGACAGGCAAATTTTTCAGTACTACTTACTTACAGTAATTGTAACACGCTGAAGAAGAGCGTCTGCTCAAAACGTTCATGTGGCACTTAAAATACAATTTTGGAGTGCTGTCCTTATTGTTTTTCTTGTTTGAACATTTTTTCAGGATTTAAGCAACCAGTTGTTTTACTTTGAAAGGTTGTTTTTTTCCCCCCTTTTTTCGACCGAAATGATTTAACCAACAGATCTGGCAACCCTCTGGCCAAGCTTCATGGCTCGTCCATCTTGGAGCGACACCATCTAGAGTTTGGAAAGTTCCTCTTGGCTGACGAGGTGAGAGAGAAGATGTGCACTGGAGAATAACAAACCCTTCCTTTTTCTTTACTGTAAATGTTTTCATCAGCCTTCATTTACTAACATAGCTCTCTGTTCTCGCCTCACCTGCAGTCACTGAACATCTACCAGAACCTTCACAGGCGACAGGTTGAGCATGTGATTCATCTCACCGACATCGCCATCATCGCCACTGACCTGGCTCTCTATTTCAAGTCAGCTAAGCCTCTCAATTACTTGCTCTACTTTTTGCCTATTGCTTCATTTTGGTCAATACTATAAAATATAGAATGTTAAAGAGTAAACTAGTTCCTCTCAACATACCTTACTAGAAAGAGAACCATGTTCCAGAAGATCGTGGACCTTTCACACACGTATGAGGATGAGAAGAAGTGGGTCGACTTCATGACTCTAGAAACAACCAGGAAGGAAATCGTCATGTGAGTACAACAAGCTTGAAAACATTTCTTTCTCTTTTTAAGTCTTTCTTATCATATAAATAGTTTTTTGTTTCAGGGCTATGATGATGACAGCATGTGACCTGTCAGCTATCACCAAGCCTTGGGAGGTTCAGAGTAAGGTGAGACGCACAAATGTGGTAAAGGGGTTACTTTCTAGGTGTCTGCAGGGGTTGATGATGTCGTCTATATGTCTATATGTCTATGTGTCTATGTGTCTATGTGTCTATGTGTATCTTTCAGGTCGCCTTGTCTGTGGCAGCAGAGTTTTGGGAGCAGGGTGACCTGGAGAGGACGGTATTAGAACAGCAACCTATTGTGAGTTCATATAATTGTTATAATAAAAGTTTGCTTATTTGGCAGTGCAGGAAGCATAATGTTTAGTGTGCATGCCCCATGTGCTGAGGCTACAGTCCACCAAGGGGGCAGTCCGGGTTCTAGTCCTACCTGTGGCTTGTTTCCCACATGTCATCCCCCACTCATTCTAGCTCCGATTTTTGACTCTATCCACTGTCCTATGTTTAAAATAAAGGCATAAGTTGTGTAAAAATGTGCCTAAGTAAAAACGCATGTCATGAGTTAACAACTGGCTAGGCTATTAGCGGTCTGATATCCATTTATATGCAAGTTAAAGATTCCCATCACATGTGTTGAACCAACAGCCAAAGCCCCGGAATATTCAAGAACCAACAGTATGAAACTGATAAAAGCAGGAAATAGGCTTAAACACACTTCAGAGGCTGAGATCAGAAATCTTCTTCCTGTTGGAGTTCTGTCATTAGCAATGTGCTCGTTGCTGCCACTGCTGGCTGAAAGCTGTATTGCAAACAGTTCAGATGTACAAAACCTTTAAAAGGCCAGAAGCACAAAGTCTTACTACTCTGAATCAGAACAGTAAGACTTCGTGCCTACTCTATTTATTTCCCTGATGTTCATATGGAGTATGTTTAACCCTTTCTGTCTCTCTGCTCAGCCCATGATGGACAGGAACAAAGCAGCAGAGCTTCCAAAGCTACAGTGTGGTTTCATTGACTTTGTCTGCACGTTTGTCTACAAGGTAACACTTAATATTTAGTTCTAGCTTAGGAACTAGATTTTTAAAATGTGTGTTTTTACATGTGTCTCACCAGTTATACAGTTGTATGACTAGCAGATGATGTTCCTGACTCATTAGTGTCATTTATTGACAGCAATAATAGTTGAATTTCTACCTGGGCAGATCGGTGTAACGATTTATGAATGCTTCCATCCCCTACTTTAAAATGCTTGTTTTGTTGTTAAAACAAATGTTAGTCTTACCTGTGCTTGCTCTATCTTTTCAGGAGTTTTCTCGCTTCCACCCACAAATCCAGCCCATGCTGGACGGCATCCTAAACAACAGGAAGGAGTGGAACGCTAAAAAAGAGGAGTATGAAGCTACGCTCAAAGCCTTGGAAGAAGAGAAGGCTGCAAAAGATGCAGCCAAAGGTGCAATGAAAAACACGTTTCACATTTATGAACGATATTAAAGCTGCTACAGGGACAGTTACTTTATCTTACATTCACATTAATATACAGATCTAATATCTTGTTTGTTGTGTATTTTTCCACCAGGTCCTTCCAACAACCACGGTGGTGGAGGCTCAGGTTCCAAGACCTGCTCGGTTTGCTAAAACATCACAAAGCTGTGCACAAGATGTGAATGAACATGGTCCGTCAATGACCGACAACTTCAGGATCACCTGAGAATCAAAGCCAGCCACTCTGACTGTCTCAACTCCAAGGAAAAAATGTCCAAATGAAAAAAAAAGGAAGACATAAGTGAGAGCACAGCTTTTTTAATACATGTCAAATAACTAAAAAAAAGGATAGAACCAAAACAAAAAAAGACTATAGACTATAGACTATAATAAGTACATTATTTCTTTTCACTGTGTTTCTGGTGTAGTAATCAAAGAAAAAATAGAGTTTAAACTTCTACATTCATCTGTATAACAGGTGAGGCCCGTGTGAAGTCAGGAATATTTAAGTGTACACACTTACAGAGAATACAAAGTCACTGTTGATAGAATCATGTTGAGCCTCTGTTTTACACATTTTGTATATTGTATATTAATATATTAATTTTAAGATAGAACCTTTATTCAACTCTGTATATATGTTTACTCGGTATTTTATTTGATACTGACTTGATCATTTTAACTACTTCCAGTCACTTTCCATTGACAAATGAGAGTCTGTTTACGTTGTTTGCGGAGAGCCAAAGGTAGATGAAAAGCTTAAGCAGTTTAAGATGTATATTTATAAAGGTAAAGTAAAGAGGTGATGGCACAGAAATGTATTTCTAGTGGGTACAAATTAGCCTGTAGTTGCTTCCTCACGATGCCTTCACACTGTAAATACATCTGGGAGCGTAGCGGAGATCGTTTATATATATTACACAGTTTGAAGTACAAATGTCTTATTAAGACAATATAAGAAAATATGGGAACACAAGTTGCTATTCTGAACTTAGGTTGGTTCCAAATAAGGTTAGTTTTATTACTATAGTTACACGTCCAGATTGGAAATTCATGATCGCCAATGGACCAATCCCACAGTAAACAGCAGCAGGATCAGTACTACAGCAAGACCAGAGGTCTACATCAAGTTCTGAGGCCAGTGTTTTGTTCAAGGGCAATGGCAGGAATATCAATAATTGTTAACAATGTGTTTGTTACAAAAACATGTGTGTGTGGGGGGGGGGGGGACAAAGTCCACAAAAAAGGGTTGGGTGAGGTCAAAGACCTGAAAGCAGGAAATGTTGAGGCAGCAGTGTTAACCACAAGACCCGTCTGTCATCTGCAAAACGATCTCAGCAGACAGAGTCACGGGCAAAGAGATGTTTGAGACAGCTTCTTGAAGTGAATTTCACATAAAACCTTCCACCCTGTAAATATAAAGAAATATTTTTCTAGTTAAAATAGAGATGCTTATTTTAAATAGTAAAAGTTGTATATGAAAACACCTATACCCTTTAATGCCTGATGTGTATTTTTGATCATGCTTGCATACATTTACAGATGTCAAAGTATGCCACATATGGGAAGGAGGAGGAGGGAGTTTATCAGAGATGGTCATGTAATATTAGAAAAGTACCTTAATTGGTAATGGTATTGTAACATGCTGTGTATTAATCCATTCCAGTTTTAAATAGACTTAAATGACGACATTTTAAAGCTTGACCCCTTCATTTGTGCAATGATGATACAATAAAGCAAAAATATTCTGGGGGGAGGTAACCGAGTGCTTTATTTTCCATGTGGTACTTAAACGTGCTCATGAATGTCTATGATTCCTATTGTTCAGTAACTCACTATTCACAATCCTTTAACAGACAAATCACACGCTTAATGTAATTTAAAGACAACGATTTTTCATGGTAGTTCACATGTTGCAACTTGACACTTTTTGACCCAACATGTAGTCATTTAACCCTCACAATAACAGTTATGTATTGTGTACTGAACATCATTATGGTAATCTTGAGTTCATAATGACTGATCTAATATAACAACACAGAAGACTAGCAGGGAACACTTCTGTCCACACTGCACTTTCTACTACTGGTACCTGACCCTAATCCTGGGATTGCTGCTAAACTAGGCCAGGATTAAACCATGCTCTTCCCTCAGGCTCATCTCTTACTGAAGGACAGGTACACAACACACACACACTACGGCACGTGTTGTAGTTTGTACTGTTGTTGCATTTTATGGATATCACAAACTACACCTAGCTTGAAAAAGTGAAGGAGATCTGATGAATAAGATCATATGTACTGGTCTGGTTCCATGTTATTTTGTATTTTAATACAAAGTTGAAACCTAACAAGAAAAAAAAAGACAAAAGAACTCAGATTTTTACATGAAAAATAATTTGTTTTTTATTAAGTTTGGAACATATTGAGAGCGGTCCAGTGATTGTTCATTTCAGGATGGTTTCAGAATTTGCTGCAAAGAGAAGAGAAAGAACAAAAAGGTAAATACAACATTTTGTGGAGATGTTGACAGAATGTGTGTTGCCTTTTTAGAATGAACAACAAATGAAGCTGTGTTTGTTTGACAGGTACGGAGAGGGTTCACCTTCAGAAAGCTGTTTGTAGATGCGCTCTTGCTCCTCTCTGAGCTTCTTTTCTGCTTCCTCAACCCTTCTCTCTTCCTCAGCAATGGGCTTTAGGTAGTCTAAACAATAATAAAAACACTCTTAATATTTATGACAAGTGAGGGGCCAGGTGAAATGTCCAGTGTGTACGGATAAAAGCAAGTAGAATTACAATATTTCACTTTATCAGTATTTGTCTTATAGATCAGAGCAGACATATCTCAGACACTCAACCAAATCAGTAGTTCACACATTAAACTGGTACATCTAATAACTAATAAAAAAAGATAATTATCCATTATCACTTAGAGAGTAACCCTTTTCCTGGGGGGCTTTTAAGTATTTTGAATTGTTGTGAGTTAAGTGATGTGACTAGTGTTAATATTTTTGGATAAGAAACTGACATATGGCAAATAGGATGGCATTGGATTATTTTAATGACTTTGAAAATTAGGTTTTCGATTTCCAAATGTGCAGCCAAGTAGCAGAAGAGAGGTTAGACATGATAATAAGTAAACCAACTATAGTTTGCACAACTAAATGCTGATGCCATTACATCTGTTGAAAGGGGCCAGAACAACAAGTTACACATTTTTTGAATAGAATAGAATAGATGTTTATTGCCATTTGCACAGGTACAGGACAGCACAGGTACATTGGAATTCTTGTGCGTTTCTCCCTGAGTCAGCTTCTACAAAAAAGTTAAAATTATATATAAAATAGAATAGCATTATAAGAAAAAAAGTAAATTAAAATAAACTGTACAGAAGTTATACACTGACTTGACTGTAATAATGTCATTCAAATGTATTTTAAATATATATATTTACGCAAACTGTTTGTCTAATGTAAAGGCTTGGATATACAGAGTACGCAATATCCTATTTCATTGATTTAACTGTACATTGAAATATTGGACATTGATAGATTATCTCTCTGGCGCATGCGCAGAACTTACCAAACCGCTGCTTGCCGTAGAACACGCCGAGCAGCAGGGCAGACCACCTGGCCGTCTGAAAGAAAGGTGAAGCAAAGTTGAAAGCAGAGTGGGCAAGGTTAGCTTTGAAACAAATGTGTTGTTAGCAGGGAATTAATACACTTTAATTAAATTGAACCAGACAGATAACCACCTTCTTCTGTTCTCTCGTAAGCGACCACAGCTGACCTTACAGACATACAGCTCAGGTAGCTTTGAGAAGGGCGAAGTCCAGTCTGTCTCAACTTCTTTACTAACATGCCAAATTACTGTGGTTATTTGGCTAAAAATCATAATTATTATCACGACTTTATTCGCACACGACAAATGTTAAAGACGACCCTGAGTTAAAAGCTGCATTGCAGAGTAATGTTCACATGTGACGTCACAGTCTCCCAATGACATTGCTAGCGAACATTAGCAAACATGCTACAAGAACAACAAACATGAAGGTCAGTTCGCCAGTGTCTTGAGAAGAAGTCTAGTGTTTAAAAATGATTTCTTCTCGCTTTATATACAAATCACATCAATAACAACTTTTGGGCAAATCATTTGTGTTATTACCTTGATGAGCGGCGACACTGCGACAGGAGGAACCATGGTGAAGAGAGTACGTAATATCCGGTCACGGCGGAAGTGACGCTTAATTTACTGTTTTTTTTTTTAATTGGAGGAAAAAACCTATAGACTGTAAATATTACAGTAAAATACAGTACAGTAAACATTACAGTAAAATAAAAAAAAACCTTACAGTCTATGGAAAAAACACAACTTTTTGTTCTATGAACCCACATTTAAACATCTACAAGTGCAATTTAGGTTAAAATGTTATGTTTACTTGCACTGTTGTTAATTTACTGCTCTGTGTGCCTTTGAATTGCCCCCGGGGACAAGTAAAGTTTTTAGAATTTAATTGAATTGAATTGAATTGAAGTGCGACATCACCTCACTTGTTTCTGTTCTGTAAAGACAGCTTTAGCTGTAACTAAGACATTTTGTTTCATTTTTTATCTTAATCCATAGTTTCTATGTTTCTGTGATTTTCTTCAGGCTATACCAAATATTTACAGTCTATGGGCTATGGGCTGGCTATACCAAAACAAAAGAAAATTATAAACAATCACATAAAACACAAGAAAGTCATGGAAAAGTAGAACACTTAAAAATATGTAATTTACTTACAAACGAATTCCTGCTCAGTTTAAACAATTCATCACAAAATTTAGATTTTTCTGTTGATCAAACCATTTGTTAGTCAACCAAGCTCTTAATATCAATGTTGTACCTTGAAACCTGTGTGAGAGCAAAATTGAAGGTTCTACTGCAAATTCAGATCTGATTGTGAAGTTAGGTTTTTGTAATTCCTGATGACTGCCACTAGATGTTACTGAGTCGCTATATTGCACATAAACAGCTAAAGTTATGATTTGGGAGCTACAGTTTTTGACTTGCTTAAAAGGACAGTTTAAATGGCTCTAACTTAGCCGTATGCACATCCTACCACTGCAAACACATCACTTATGTTTACAAGCATCGAACAGGAGCAAAAAAATAGTAAGTTATATAATACTTAAACAGGTATGTACATTATTTTAGTGGCTCCATGGTTAAAGAAATGTACGTTAAGTCTAAATGTTAAAATTAAAGACCAGGAAAACCAGAATCAGAAATACTTTATTAATCCCAGGCGGGGAATTTGGTCGTAACAGTAGCTCTCAAACACAATATAGAAGTCGTAAATATAGAAATATATATATATAGGCCTATAGAATATAGAATTTAAAAAAAACATATAAATATAATAATCAGAAATAAGTACCAATGCAAATAATGTTTACATATTTGATTTAGATATATGGCTGTATTCAAACTGTAGAATACAATAAATGAAATTAAAATAAATGTACATACAGAGCTGTTGAGTTTGTAAAAATTGTGAAAACAAGGAACATTTGCAAATACTGTTGAATGATGAAAGGAACGACTTTGTTGAGATGTTGCAGGAAAAAAACTAATCGTAAAATATCTTATTATAAATGAAGTTTTTGATTTTGCAATTTGAAAAAATCACATTGTTCAAATAAAATCAAACTAGCCTCAATCCAGACCTCTGAATGACACCCAACAGTCCAATTTATCCAGACATTTAAATTTAGATAAATAAATGACGAAGTAATTATTTACAATAGCAATACAATCTGAATATCAATAATTAGCTCCAGATGTTAACCACCAACTGACAAAATAAATAACGTGAACATTTCAGGGTGCAACAATAAACCCAGTGCAGGATGGTTATTTAGTCGTTGTCATAGATGCAATCTGAAAATGAAACAAAACGTTATTTCAAATGGTTATTTCTGTTAAACATACCGTAAAACTTCAAATAAAAGCCCATCTCAATTTACAGCCCAGGCCCTGGTTGCTGCACGTTTTGACAAATAAAGGCAGCTCTCAATCAGAGACCCTGTGCATTTAGTGCTGAAATAGTCAAATATAAGGAGCAAATACAGCAAGTCACAAGAAATAAAGATGAACTTAAACCTCTGTCCAAGAAAGACAGAATAATGCTGGAATTCGTACCAACCGTGCAGCAGGATACTCTTTTAAAAAGCTTGATCAAATTAATGATTTGTAATCTAATTTGTTTTATCAATATCCCAAAAAACATCTTTCCCATCTTTTCTGTGCACCAGTTTTGTTTGAAAATGATTACAGGCCTGTCTCATACTGATGCCTGCCCCAAATAAAGGCAGGGTCATTTTGTAGACTGAAGTTAATAAAACCCTGGGCGATTAATAAAAGTTTTACGGTTATCATAAAGTTCCATTGAGTTGATAGTTGAAATATAAAAGTATGGCAAACTGCCAAAAAACATACCATCTCCAATATCATCGTAGATATCTCCATCACTGTAAACGGGAAGGAAACAATCAGTTATCAAAATATTGAAGAAGTCTCTAATTCTTAGACCCTGTGTGTATGAATGGGTGTATGTATCTGCTACTTACTCATTAACAATGTGGCTGGTCAACACATAACCGACTGTAAAAATACAAACAGACAAATTAATTTTGTGGTGCAAAAAATAAAAAAAGACACTGAGTTCATATTTGAATCCTTCACACCAAGCAGCAGATACTCACACTTGCCGTCCTCGTTTCGACAGATCAGTTTGTTGTCCACAGCTTTAACTATGACGTCCAGTTTCTCTCCTGCTCTGACTTGAAGGTCTTTCCCGCCCCACTTCTTATTGTTTAACGTCGGGATTATGTTGACCTGGTACAACACCTGGATCTCCCCTTCATACTGAAAAAGAAATCACATAGCCGAATAATACATTTTTAATTTACAGCATTAATCCCATTACATGAATCAGAACAATATAGGCAATATTTGAATGGTCTTGGATTAAATCATTGTTTTTTAATTGTTGTTATAGATTCAGTAAATCAATTATAGATCAACTGTTTTTCGCACTAGAAATATTATATTAAAAATGTCCAGTTTTAGTGTGATCTTGGTGAAAGTAAGTTAGAGGATCAATGTAAGTGCATAAAAGACATAATGTAAAAAACAAACTTTAAACTTCTTCCTGAAGTCCTTCTCCTCTTTTTCAAACTTTTTCTGCTTCTTTGAGTCCAGCTCCTCAGTCTGTCGTTTGCTTTTAAGGGTTGGAAGGCTGCGGAGCGAAACGTGTTTGAAACAGTTTGAACACACGCGTCAAACCATGTGTATGAAAATTACTGAATTATTGCAGGATCATTTTATTGTAGGGCTGATTCTAGTCTACCTGCTGACTGGAGGAAGGGGAGGCAAAGTTTGCGAGTCAACGTCATCGTATATCTCCTCGTCAATTGCTGCTCCCTGCTGATCTGTGATCACAAAAAGGAGAACTTTCAGACTCTTTACATTAAAATATGTTCATAAGGGTGCAAATAAAGCTGAATAGGTTAAACAACTTGATCATTAGCTTTAAAGGACATGAAGAGACTAATTGGGGGACATTGTATTTTGGCAATTAAAGCTTGAAAGCTGACTTTTTGTTTATTCATTTAGAGCTGTAAAAACATTTCTTGTTATAAATACAATGCTTCGGGTTTTTGAGTGGTAGTGGTATAAAACAGAGATGGTATAATGGGTCAATGATTCTATTCCATAAGAGAAAAACAAGTAGAGAAGATACACAGATATCCAGAGGGATCCAAGTTATTGCAAACTTACAAATCTAAAATGTGCTTGCATTAGCTGACATAAATCTCTGTTCCTATCAGACTGTGTGAAGCTGCATCAGCAAAACTGCTGTGTGTATTGAATGAGTAAGAATGTGATTACACATAGCCTATTCATACACAATGAAACACGTAACTCAAATGGCAAGGATTCAAATCAGCACATGTATACATCATTTCAAACTGAGAATGTAAGTCCATCCATGTAAGTATTTTGACAGTGAGTGATACCTGCGTTCCCCTCTGCAGTGAACTGGCTGGGTGGAGGCACTCTGGCACAACAGAAGAAAAATGATTAAAAAGTGACATCATTTATATCACAACAGTGTTATCAATAGACGGTAGTTACTGATTAAAGATTGTAAGCAGCCAAAATGAATGATAAAGTGTAACATCATATTATAATCAGTGTTGTTAAAATATGCTTTCTGACGGTGTTAGCACAGGATGTCCTGATTTGTGATTAGCCAACAGTCATGCATTAATTACAAACATGCAAATTACTTTATTAATATGAATATTAGTAAAATCACAGTTCATCTGCATTGATGTAATTACAGGAACTAAACTTAGATTTTAATTTGTAATTTCACATCCTGCAGTGATTTTCAGTAAGATGAAAAGTGTTGAAACTGATGGGCGAAAAAAATTATTCAAAAAAGCAAATGAATGTGAGAGTAATTAGGGATTAAATTAGTGGCAGTAGATCTGTGATCAGTCTTACTACAGAGTGTATTTTACACTTTAGTGCTGACAGGGCGTTTACTCCGCTCGAACATCCGCAGGAAGCCTCGAGGCTTCGTAGGAGAAGACCTGGGATCCAGGGGACTAGAGAGCCAACTGAGGGTTAAAACCTTACCATCTATCCTTCTGCATCAAAGCTTTTGCATTCACTGTTTGTTTTTAAAGCTCAAGCACATGAAACTCATAGGCTTGAATTCATTGAACACACATTAAATGAAACAGTTCTCACCTGACTTCCAGGTTTGGATCAATTACATCGTCATATATTTCTCCTCCATCTTCTGGTAGCGGGGGTAGGACAACTACAGGACAAAATAAAAAATATTTTGTAATAAGTGACATGTTATAGCTCAGTCGAACAACCATGACATTATCTGAATACTGTAACTGTATATAATGAAATCAATCTTATTCTGTAAAATGTGAAGCATACCTCCTGGTCCTTTGAGCCCACTAGAGAGAAAACATTTGACAAACAGAAAGAAGTGATAAACAGGTGTTACATGAAGTAAACAAAGTATGAAAATAAAACTGGATGGATTAATGATAAAATGCAAAAATTCAGTTAACATGAATATAATTTGTTTTAACATTTTGGAAATAGATTTATCGACTTCTTTGTTAGGTAAGAGACATCCAAAAGACAAACCATTCCAACTGCATTCTCTAAATTTGACACAGGTGACATCCAGTAGGAAGTGTAATGTGTACTGTAGTACTGCATCTCACTGTTAGTTAGTATATGTTATTTGACATTCTTGGTACCTGTTGTCATGAGAGGCCACGTCGATGTCGTCATATACCTCAGGGTCGTAGGCCTGCTGAGCTTTGTGATTCTTCAGAGTGTTAAAGTCAATTTCCACTGAAGTCGTTTTTACATAACCAACTGTTAGAAATAAGAGAAGAGTGAAACACTGATTTATCTTTTTCTAATTAGGGTTCTGGTGTAATTTATTGCAGGTTTGTGTACATATAAATGAAAAATAAAAATATGTACAAAATTAAATATTTATTGTTTTGTATTTACAGATGGGACCTGAATAAAGGAAAAATGGGGACAAAAACATGAACTTACTGGATCCATCCTGTATCCGACCCAGCCATTTCCCTTCTGGGTTGCCATGGACGCGGATGATGTCCAGACTGTCTCCCTGCTTCAGAGCCAGGTCGGTCTTGCTGCCTCGACAGTCCACACAGGCTTTCCCTTGTTGAATCGCCTCCAGGGGACCAACCAACTAACACACAAACATAAAAAACGTAAAAACACATTACATAAGCAGAGAAAAGAACCAATGACATGAAGAGCAGCCAAAGTTAAGTCATTAGGTCTGGCAACATATGGATTTTACAGGCCTTGGAAAGAAGGGGAAACTGCAACATGCTGTTGTGTACACAGAGAAAGTCTATTACCTAGACTCATATGAGTAAATGAATACCTTTCTATTGTCTGTCATGTAAATATGAAGTCTGAGGAAGTGGATGCTAAGCTTAGCTTGGCTTAGCTTAGCTTAGTTTAGCTTAGTAACAAATGTTTGATATAGGTGTAAACAGCTTATGTACATATAAATAAGAATTCTTGTTTTTAATGTGACAGACCTGTTTTTGCTGACACATTAACTTCCTGTTAAAAGCATGTTTCAAGTATTTCAGCTAAATCAGTCTACACAGTTAGCAGATAGAATGTCAAGATGTTCCTCTGAAGTTGTATCAGCTTTAGTTGAGAGTTCCTTTTTATTTACTTACTTTGAATTTCTTTCTCGCATCTTGTTCCTTCTTCTCACGTTCCTTCTGCTCTTTCCTCTCAGCCTCCAGACGTTTCTTCCCCTCTTTATCCTCTTTCTCTCTCGTCTTTTCTAGTTTCTGTTCAGCTGCTTCCCTGTTTTTTTATATATAGAGAGAGAAAGAGTGCACCACAAGTAGGATTAGACAGACTGCCAGATCCAGTACCACTGTTTTATAGAATGGGCTGAAGAGTGGTAAAACAAAGAATTTACACCAGCATAAAAATGTATTTAGCTGATTTTAAGTTCAGATTTATGTCTGAATATCTTAGCCAAAGTCTAGGTTTTCTTAGATCAAAAACACAAATAATAACTGAACATAAGTAAATACACCTTATGATTGGGAACTAGTGCAGCAAGGAGCTGATTTCCACTGAAAAGCTTTTCAGATTTAATTTTGGGTGATGCCAGGGTGCATTATTAGTTGAATCACAAAAAGCAAAAGTTTCTCTTCCTTTCTATTTCTGTTATAATAAGTACACCCTACTACTTAAAATGACCTCTTGTAGTGTCCTTAACCATCCACCAGAGAGTAGTGTTGGTCTAGGCTGACATTAATGCAGCTGACCTGTGACCTCAATATACGTACACATGTATGGATGGAGTGAAAGCACACAATTAAAGACAGGGCTGCTACATTAACAGGCCTCTACATTTAAAGACAGGGCTTAAACTGTGACGAGTCGAGGAAGAATGGTCTCTCACCATCGTTCATCAAGATCCTCATACATCTCTCCATCATCACTGACACTTTCCACCTGGGCCAGAGAAATCGTGAATCAAATCAGCGATCAGTTCGGTCAGTTTATTGAGTTTACAGTATAAATCAACCGATAACGATTTGATTGTAAATGGATTAAACAACTTCAGTGTATTCATGTGAGTGAGAGTATTTCAGCGTGCCTCACCTTTGCCTTCTGACTTGGATGGCCTAAATAGACACAAGAAATCAACATTACAAGAACATATGACGGTAAATGGACTTGAGCTTATATAGCGCTTTTCTAGTCTTCAGACTACTCAAAGCGCTTTTACACAATGATCTTTTTTTAATCGCTACAACATTCTTACACATAGAATAAAGCTATGTCTCTTAAACTAAACTATTGATAAAAGTAACAGTGTTGGCAAAAGCATGAACCTTAAAGAAGGAAACAAATGGGGAAAAGTAGGAACGAGTACTGCTTAGATATGATAACTGACTACTAACTACGGAACAAGCTTCAACATCACATAGTCGTATTGTGTCTTCCTGTGCTAAAATACATACTAACAATACAAGCCTTGTGGTTTCTATGAAGTATTGAATTTGATCAAATAGTGAACCTGTGGATGATGGTAGAGGAGGAGGGGGAGGGCTGCTGAATTCATCAACATCATCATAGAAGTCGTCTTGCTGAGCCCTGGAAGGGAAAGTCAGGATGTTAGTTTATTGGAGCAGCTTTATCCAAAAAAGAAACTTACAGCATTTATCATCGATTGATTTGTGGGTGGGAGGGTGTTTGTCATGAATGATTTGACTTACATGGCTCCAGGATGACGCGGAGGCAGACTAGGAAGCGCAGGCTGTGGAGGTTGAGTTGGGGTCACATGGTTACTATTGTTACTGGGGTGAGAGGTCGGGAAGAGGGGTTTCTTAAAGGCGCCAGGACCTGTGACAAAAAACACATGGTGTTCAAGTAATAATGTGGAATATCCTTTTAAGCAGACTAGCTCTGTCATATAAGTATTTATTTGTCTATATATTTATAAATTGATTGACAATCTTCTCACTCCCAATAAGGGAAACAGGGTTGATTGCCAATGAGACACTTCTTTCCCCTAAAATAATGAGACAACATCAAAGTACTCTCTGGCAAATTAAAGACCTGCATTTGAAATATTAGGTACAAAAACTTTTAAGAAAAACAGTTAGAGTCACGAAAGAAGAATGATTCATGATGTATCTTGTTAATGTGTTGTATTATTATCAGGGATGCATGATAACGTGAGCATGGCAGAGGGGGAGCTTATTTTTATAGTTATACTGTTGAATTTGTATTTAATAGAACTATATCTTGAAAGCACATCATTCGTTTTCAACTATAGTAAAAAGGGAACAAGTATAAGTGTATAAGCACCTCTGATGTGCAGTGAAGTAAAAATATAAAGTAAACTCAATGGATACATTTCAGTAAGTAACTCGAAGTTGTACTCAAGTACTACTACCAATAATGTTCATGTTTTTTCTTGGAGAATAAAATTAAGTAAAGCATAGTGTCCACAGAAG
This sequence comes from Labrus mixtus, assembly GCF_963584025.1. Taxonomy (NCBI): domain Eukaryota; kingdom Metazoa; phylum Chordata; class Actinopteri; order Labriformes; family Labridae; genus Labrus; species Labrus mixtus. The sequence goes on along the minus strand of NC_083628.1, from coordinate 13,151,290 downwards.
ATAAGTGCACAAAGTATGGGAACCAACATTTTGAAATGCTAAAAAAACACATATTGCTTCAGAACTCATCACAAAATGTAGTTAGAATTGTTTTTTTTAAAGTGCATAACCAATAACCAAAATAGGTAGCATCCTCAAAACAGTAACCTTTAGTTTCTGTTCATATTTCACCACATGTTTTCAGCTAAATGGCGATCAAATCAGATCAGCTTTGGGCCTATAAACAGAGCCTCTCACTAGACACTCTCCCTGTTTACTTACTTCCCCATGTGGTGAAACAGACTCAGCTGTCAGAGTGATGGGGGGGGGGGGGAGGGGGGAGAGAGAGAGAAACTGGTCAGGGAACTTGTCCAGGGGAAATGCGGAACCAAGAGTGTTTTTTGTTCATTTAATCTTTCATCTGCAGCTCTGAACAAATGTACAGCCTCTCCTTCTTAAACTGCACTTTGTTTGTAAAAATGCTAATTCAGGGCAGGGCAGTGTAAAAAAGAGGACTTATTCTACAAGGGGAAGTTGTTGTCTGCTTGTGACTGAACCAAAGTGACCTTAATAAAATTGCTCATCTCACTGTGACCACAGTTAGTTGTGAAGCAACCCTTTTCGCACCTCCGACATGCTTTCACACAAAGTAAGCCTGATAGTTGAAGAGCGAAACCTAATTGTTTGACAGACTTTGACCAGGCCTGTACCCTATGTCTCTTTGACAGCATCATCTGATCAGCTCCTGGCTCATCTAAAAGTTTATTATGTAACTTTTTTTTTGTTTTACTTGTTCATGTGGAAAAATCATACTGTTGTCTTATTTGAATTGGTGTATTTGTTGCACACTGATTAGAAGCAGAGGAACAGACTCATACATATCATACAAAATGGAAAACAAATGGTGTAAATGCAGCCAGAAATAGTGGAAGTATTCTTGCCTGCAGGGCCCCATGTGTGTCCCAGCAAAGTGTCAGACCTTCTCTTCTAGAACCCAGCTGCTCTCTCACACACTTTTTGTCAGCTGTTTGTAAGTAAAGTCACTTGTCCTATTCAGTAAGTTGGAACGACTTGTATACTTTTTTTTTTTTAAGTGTTTTTCTCTACACCATTTAACTTCCTTTTATTATTTGGAAAAAGCTGTTGTGTTTGATAATTTATCAAATAGGTTAGGATTCATTTATTTTTGCACCAAAGACCTGAAAAATGTGTCAACCAAATAGTACAATCCAAGCTCTCGATTAATCAGTAACCTATAACGTATAGCCATTCAGAAACTCTGAGGTCATGAGTTCATATTTTTTCATTTAAAAACCCAAACTTTGCCTACATATCCTTAAAAAATGTTGAACTCTACACTTCTTAGCCGGTTTAGAACGGAGCTTTTTACTGCCTGCAAAGTATAAATCAGGAAGTGTCTGCTTCATGTAAATTAAGAAAGCGCATATGTGAGTTTTCTGTCACCCTAAAAGTGTGACAACATACTGTTAAAAGTTTCAATCTTCTTTTTTTTGTAAGGGGTGTTTTGGAATAATTGAAGTAAGAGCAACTTGCACTCTATTTTCAGTGATAAAATGATGCTGATAACACAAAACAATGTTTGTTCATTAGTATTTAACAATGTCTAGCTTCAAACAATGAATCTGATTGGATGGAGCTAAATAAGGTATAAATATGTAAAAGTGATAATTTTTTAGGTTGTTCTGTTAAACTGAATATCAGCACTTTGAGATTGTCTTGGTCAATCAGCCTGTAACCTCAAATGTCACATATTATGCAAAATACACTTTACCATGTTTTGTCTAACACTAATATGTATCTAAATTATGAGAAAAGTCCATCCTACATCTTTTACCTGCTCCAGAAAAACCGGCCCGTTTGGAGATTTTCCCTGTGTGACATCACCAAAGGGCAGTAACCCCTCCCCTGCCTTCTCCCCGTGGCATAGTGCAAGAAAGCCCACGCCACCCAAGCCCTTCCAGAGGTGCGTGATCGAACACAGCTCGTTTGCATTTAAAGCTTTATAGACAGAAACAGCCTGTTCTGAGCAGGGCTGAACTTGAGTATTTTATAGGCATGCTAAAATGCAGGATCGGGGTGATTTTTGGCAAGAAACTTCACAGACATGTTTCAGGGACATCCAAGACTTACTTGTGGATAAGGAGTATATATATGAGACCTTTAAGTCTATTAACCAACCACAGCTGTGTGTATATTTAGTACAACAGCACTCCTTCCCTGTGTTGTGGCATCTCATTTAAACAAACAAAGCTGTAACACAAACTCCAACCTACCATCATTTAGTGCCTCAGCACCTCTTTTAAAGTTCTCCAGGTTGACTTGGGGGGGTCGGTTCGGCTTTGCAGGAGCATGGCCCAAGGCTAAGCTGTTGGGGAGGGGGTTACGCTTTGGGCCTGAAGTAGCATCACCTTTAACCCTGGTGGTCTGAAGTGAGGTCTGAGATGGCTGCTTAATGCTGGGTTTTTTACTAGCAAGAGGTTTGGGAGGTGGGGTGGAGTTCGTGGCAGCAAGGGGTGGCTTCTTGGCTCCATCTATTTTCACGTCGCTATCTGGCGGGTCAGTCTTCTCCTTCTCCTTGTTGAACATATTCTGAGCATTCCTGAAGTTGGAAGGGGGCTTAAAAGTAGAGTTTGGCAAAGGAGGCTTATTTGCTGGGTCCGCGTTGGATCCCACGGTCTCTTCATTGTGCTGCCATAACTTTCCAATGCTGCTGCTCGGTTTTTGCTGTAAAGGAAGTTTGTGTGGTGCGGAACTGGTTACACCTCCTGCGCTGTCTTCTTTGAGCCAGCTGGGCTTGGAAACCGCTGCTGTGGAGGGTTTAGGAAAGGTGGGTTTGGAGTCAGACATGGTGTGGCTGAGGGAGGGCTTGTTGACAGGAGGCTTCTGAAGAGTGCCTTTACTTTCAGAGGCCTGTGAAATTGGCGTTTTAAAGGGTACCTGCTGTTTACTACCAATAAAAGGTTTGCTACTGGTGTTGGTGTCGTCCTGGTTGCTTCCGAACCGGCTAGCCAGGACTTTAGGTTTGTGCGGTTCATTTGCGTCTGTGTCACTCTTAGACGAAGCTGTACTTTTCAGATAAGAAGGAGGTTTAGGAGGGACATTTATCGCACTGCTTGAAAGGCTTTCCAGGTGAGGTTTCTTTGTCGGTATGGTTGGGCCAGAGGAGAGGGTGGGGTGCAGGGGTTTTTTGGGATGGCCCATCGTTGTGGAGGAAGTTTCGTCAGCGCTGGCTCCACCCGCCTGGAAGCGAGCCATCATGGCCTTTACATCACTCTTGGAAGATGGGGAGAATAGATCAGAATAACAGTTAATTACCAGAATACATAACCAGATTTAGATTTAAGATGTGCTATGCATACTTCTAGAAATTAAAGATTCTATTGCAGACAGACATCCGACAACAGATAAGAAAATGCTGGCCAAAGCATAAGAGGAATTAAAGACACCAGGTGCAAGGCCTTTCCTTTACTTATTTTTACACTTCTAATCAAGTCGATGCAACTCCCACTCTCTGTGGTAACTGTAACTCACCAACCATATGAAACTCATTTCAAGCAACTACACACGAAGCTGCTGAGGAGGTTCAGGATGTCTGCTTATTACAGGGTTTGTGGTTCAGTCATAGTAAATTGTCCTTAAAACAAGAAGCTTTTTTACTCAGTTTAATACAGACGACTCTTTAAGACCCTCCGTCTCAAACTCGTGGATTCGTTTTAGTTTCCTAACATTAATGTCCATCACTTATGAAACCAGGTTGGATTCAGATGAAGGTTTCACTGTATAGTTACGGAGGTATGTTAGCCAGCTGAAAGAAGGCATGAGGACATTTTCTTTTAGAATATGACACATACAGGAACAGGACAGGATCAGCATATAGACAAGAGTAACCATTTTGTCTATGTGGGCCAACAAAATCCACTCAAACTCAAAGTTTCATATATCTTCCTTAAGAAAAAGACACTTAAGCCTACGTTACTCCTATAGTGACCAGACAAGCGCCTGTTTGCGAATGTTTGTGCTTTGCTTTGTTATTTACGTTAATGCTCCTCGTGTTCTTTTTTCTTTTATTTAACAGGAAAGTAAAACTCTGCCCACTTTAGTTCAGCAGAAACAAGGAACACTAATGTGTACCCAACACAAAGAATGATGTTCTTTTACTTATTTAGCTCCGTATAAGAGCGCTTGAGGCAACAGCACCAATGAAAGCAGAAGTGCTGCATCCCAGCTCATGAGTTTCCTCCATTCAACAAAATAAAGTCATCACCTTAATAGTTTTAAAGCTGTTATACAGGTCATGTGGCCTTAAGGGGGGGGGAGGGGCAGGGAAGCATATTTATGCATTCCTCAAATTTATTAGAATGTTTAAATAAAGTGCAAATGTAATGTCTAAAATATTGTTTTAGTAAAATATAATATGTTAAATATAAAGCACTTTAAAAACTATAAACTCAAGAGTGAAAACATTTGACTACTGATCAGGTGACACATGTGTAAAGGCTTTATTACTTCTCACTGTTTGCATGGCCTACCTGGCTTATTGTTTGTTATTTAAACATTGGTTAATAATATACCTTTTACACATTTTCAAGGTTAGGTTAACAAATTGTACTTTTGTTGAGTGTTAGATGAAGAAGAGGAAGCCTGGTTTGGAACTGAATGAGCTTTAGTGAGTGTTTGACTACATGTTTCGGGTCAAACTGGGGTCTAAACAGCATGCTTGGTCACATGACTCATACATCAGTCAAGTGGCGGGTTCACAAAGTTTCCCCGTTGACTTACAAAGCAACAGCCGCACCTTTTAGCTGGAGGCTGGTTTGACCAGAGCCAGAGACACCATACCAGGAAGTAAGATATTTAGTGGAGATAATGATTATAAAGACACCACCACAGCTATTCCTACATCAGAGCAGTAATAGCGAGGGAAACTGTATAGAGAAAAGTATAAATGTACAAAATGGAGCTAAATGGGAAGTAAAACCACAGGGTACAGGAGATTCTTTGTTTCACACAGTCGCACGCAGCTATAAAAGGGTAAACAGTTACACTTACAGAAAACGAAGCAGCTGCCAGTAAGGAAAATATGTTACTTACTGTAAGCTTGAATAGTTTCACTGTTTTATATATCCTGATATCCCACATCGTCTCTGGCTGGGAAATTTAGTCTCCCTGGCATCTTCAAATCTTTTCTCTTAAAAATGTTTGTAAATGCTTTTGGGATGAAGATGCAATCTTCACAATGCTGCCTAACAGAAAGAACGTTTATGGAATCAATCAATCGATTAAAGCGTTTTACTGCTTATAAAACAGACTGAAAATAATACTCATGTGTCTTTATGACCCATAAATGCAAACAAGATCATCAAAGAAAGGATCGGCTGTTTCTAATATTTACCGCCGGAAACTCCTGCCAAAGTGTAAATGTCAGACAAAGCTGCAAAAAGAGCCTTTCATTTAAAAAATGAATATTCAATGTTTTATGCTTTCCACAGCTAAGATTTTAAATCAGCAAAGTGGTGTCAAAAGGTTGTGCCAGATAGACATAAACACATTTTTTCTCACATCTTTATATAGACCAAGTTCTTAGAGTTTACCAAACAAGTGCAAAAATTGGTTGCTTAAAAGTGCTTAAAAACAGTGAATATAAGCCATATTATGCAGGTCTACTTTAAATCTATTGGAGGTTGTGTATTGACTGATTTGGGTGCAGTGTCCCTTTAATGGTGTCGGTGATATCCTTGCAATAGTGGCATAATAAAGCGTGTTAAGCCTGACATGTAACAGAGGAGAAAGAGAGGCAGGTTCACACTTCTGTTTTTTAACCACAGCAAACTAAAAATTACCTAATACCAGACATTTGCAATTACTGCTTCTCTAAACGTTTGTGCAGTTGCAATTTTGTAAAAAACCTAAATGTCCTGTCAAGCCCGGGAATCCCCGCTCTATAATGAAGCAAAGCAGCTTATCAGAACCAATTTACCATCAGAGCAACACTCAGAATATGTTCAACAAGGCGAAGGAGAACTATGCCCTGCGTGCCACATAAATGAATATAAATGAACAGACAAAGCAACAAACTATTAAAGTCTTGATTGTTCGCAAACTGCTCCAGCCACTGGGTAGCTGAGTTAGTAGCATCTCAAGTTGTTGTGATGTGCGTTTTCCTACAGTCTGTCTGGCATAATGAACCACAGGTGTTAACAGGGCATCAGGTGATCATCTGGCAGGTAAAGCCTGGCAGCAGAGCAGCGAGCGAGCCGGTCAGGTGCTGAATGACGATGGCCATGTCAGTCAGGCTGATGTTATGGGTTACTCTCAAATCACAAAAAAAAAATATTTGGTTGAGGGGACATTGGAATTGCAAAAGTATCGTTCAGTTCCTGCAATTATTGATCGTATAGTGGGCAAATTCATGGTACAAATACGATAGGCTGCACCCTTCATATTAGTTGGTTTGAATGGAGTCCAATCGCTGAATTGTATCCAATCCTAAATTCACCTGGATGCTGTCATTGGCTGGGGGAAACACCCAGAGTCAACCAAAACAAACCAAAACATCAAAATCCAGGCATCAAGTAGCACTAGAATTGATGTTCTCTGATGGTCACTGTTGATTCTAAGGTCATTTATTACTTTTACAAGTGCTTTTTCAGTACTGTGATGTTTTCTGAAACCAGACTGGTATCTGTCGTATATGTTGTGATCTGAAAGGTATTTGTCCAGTTGAATGTAAACAACTTTTTCAAGTATTTTACTAATGAATTGGAGGTTTGAAATTGGTCTGTAGTTACTGAGTATTGAAGGATCTAAGTAGTTTTTCTTCAGCAGTGGAGTAATAACGGCATTCTTAAGAGAAGAAGGAAAAATGCCGTAGAGAGGTATTTCTAATGTTTACAATGTTATCGATGAGGCAATGTGAGACAGTTTTGAAGAGTTTGGTGGGGAGAGGATCGAGACAACAGGTGCTAGGTTTCAAATGCTGAATTATTTCCTCTACATTTTTTGAGTGTGTTGGGGAGAAGTTAGACATTGTAGTAATGGCACTAAGTTGTTGCGAAGGTGTGGGAGGGGGCCCGGTCATGTGTATGTTTGAAATATCATTTCTATGGTGGGAAACTTTTTCATGAAAGAAAACAGCAAATTCTTCACATTTGGTGTTGTGAAGAAGTTCATCAGGGATGGATTTGGATGGATTAAGCAATTTGTCAAAATAAAATGAAATATAAATTATGCATTGTTTGGATTATTGTTTATCAATTGAGAAAAGAGACTAGAGCCTATACCCAGTATTCCTTTTTAGAAGTGCGTTAGAAATGAATAAGGTCTTCTGATCAAAGTAAAGAGGAACCATTGTTTCTATTTCCAGTGTGACGCAAACTGGAGCTTAAGTCATCTTGCTCAATGTAGTTGAGATCAAACTAAAAACAGCAACCCGAACAGTGACTTTTCCTGGTTTTTACTTTTTTACTAAAGAAATTTGACAAAAGAGGCCTTAAATATCCAACATGTTACACATTTTAAATTAAGTCAACACTTTGTTTAAATAACTTAGTCCTTTAAGCCCTTTAGTTAAAGTTTTGATAAATATATATTTGTTAAATATATATGCGCACTTCTTTGTCACAAAGAAGTAGTCATGAATGCATTTGAAATAGCTATAAGAAATGTAATGATTCCAATGGCGTCTTTCCTATATTGAACAATACCAAAGACCTCCAGAGTAATTCTATGATTAAAAAAAAACTCACAGCTTTTCAAATTCACATCAATGTACTGTATAACTGGAGTTTATTTGTACTCACCATGTTGAGGATTTATTCCCTGGCCCCACTGCTCGGTCTGAATGGTTGGCGTCTAGTGTGTTTGTTCAGTTAATCAGGGTGAGTTTCTGCTGCTGTCAAAGAGAGAACTACGAGGTAGTGGATGACTTAGTGACAAAGTACTGAGAGTGTGAGTCTGTGTGTTTGTGGGTGGATATATACACCAGCTCATGAGCGACTTCCTCTCTCAGTAGCCTGTGTGTTCTGTGTGAGTGTCACAGCCTCTGTTATCTGTGTGTTCAGATCTCATTGATTTGCCTATCCCTGGCTAACTCCAAGCAGTTTCCCTCTGTGCTCCAATACTAATAAAACTAAGTTTTGTTCAACAGCAACCAATTTAGACATTGTAAATATGATATTGTTATATTGTTGATATTGATCATCATCATTGCTTATTAAAGGGCGGCTGAAGCTGATGGGAATGTCATTGGTTTTACTCATATTTGGTCATAAAATAAAGCTTTGCTCGATGAAGAGTAAGTGCATTGCCAAAGTCCTTAGGTTTTCACCTGTTGGGCCATTTTTATGTGGAACAGATTTAATGGAAATTCTTCCAAAAGTTGTGGAAATGTTTTACTTAAAAGCACAATTAAGAACATCCTTGTGTTGCAGTAGATAAGGGTACGTAGCATTCATCCTTTTGGGGGCATGAATATCAATATAACATTTTAGGCAATTTTCTAGAGAACAAGTATTAGTCCATGCCTATGACATTAAATCATGGCTATATGGAGAAAAACAATGTTGAAGTAAGAATTTAAGTCAGTTAAAAGCACTTGAAGGATTCTGGCAATCTGGTGTGTGTCATGCATCTCGACTTCAGACTGTCGACCAGATTAGGCAGGAGCATAACCAAAAATGTTTCATCAGACAGTAGAAGGAGGCTTTGTGTATAACAGTTGTTTCTCATCTGGATGTCCTAGTTGTCTTGGTGTTATGTTGGGGTGATAAGACAAGACAGTACATGTACTGGCAATTCATTTTGTACAGTACATTGTGGCGTGCAGACTCTCCCAGGATGCACTGGGAACAGGGCATTCATCTCGATCTCCTCCACCATCCATCTTACTTAACATGACACAATATGACACATCGATCCACCTGGCTGCCATATATTTGCATTGTGGGAGGACCATCATGCATCATGCAAATGTAATTATTCTTTTTTTTTTTTATATTTGGATTGCATAACATTAAAATGTAGTTTCATCATTTGATATGTCTTCTTTGTGAACCTTTTAGACTGTACTACATTAGAAAGTTTGGATAGAAAAGTGTTGCCAAAAAGCAAGATCTGCTTGGCGATGGATGGAATTTCTTCCTGCTTCATGGATGCTACAATCACCACATATTCAAAGAACACCATCATTTATTGAAAAAAAAAAGATTTGCTTGAGTATTACCAATTATATTATTGTTCTGTGTGCCATTATTATTGCATAAACACAAAAGGTCCATGGCTTGTTATTTGGTGTCCAACATCATCTTTATAAAAAAAAATCCTCTGAGTCATGAAGGTGAGTATTGGAGGCCGTTGTTTAAAAGTTTGTTTATGTGGATATTCATGTATTTGCTGTCTCATCACAAAAATATAGATCACTCTTCTTTACTCCATTACATCTTCTTCCTCCTTCATTCATATCATTGCTCTGATCGGTGATACAAGTATGTCTCGTCCGACCCTTCATCATAACCTCCATAATGCCCCTCACCACCTCCTCCTCTCCCTCTGTCATCAGGACATTGGATCCCCAGTCTCTTCTGCAGCTTCTCCTCCTGGAGGCGGAGCTCCATGGAGTCCACCAGGTCGTAGATGCTGTCCAGTGACCACATGGGTGATGGGAACCACGCTTTGACATCACTGTCTTTTCCCACAAACAGCATGCTGAAGTAGTCTTTACTGATCTTCAGCTGTTCTCTCACATTGTTGACTGCATCTCGAGTTAACGGCTCAACTTCACTCTGACTGCGGCCTAGAAGATGAAAGACAGGGGGAACGATGCAATGCAATGAGAATCTCCTAAAAACACAGCTCGGCCTTAATGTTTGACATGTTTCTGTGAAGAAAGTTGGCAATAAATAAATACAGATTTCATGTTTCAGTCACCTCCAAATGCACCTGGACTTCCTCATATCACTGTGACTCACCATTTAGGGGAAATAGCTCAACAGTTCCTGATGCTTTGTCTCCCACTCCAGTTAGCTTCAACATGGCAAAGTGCCGAATACCTGTGTAAGGACACAAAACGCTTGTAACATTAATTTAGGTAACACACAGCTTAGTGTCAGGTGGGAAACATGATATTCTAGTATGAATAATACGAAACAAATAATGTATCAAAAAAAAAAGTACAACCTGGCCCATTTGTGTTTTGTATTATATGATGGGGACAACACAGGACTTTTAAGTGTATATCACTAAGCTACAGGGGTTCTGAATCAGTTTGTTAAAGTTACAGCCTAGCTGATACCTTTGAATAACACAGGCTAATAAGCTACTGTTTACAGACTCATTTTACTGATGCATGATAAATGCATCAATTTGCTTATTTAGAGTGAATTTGACACTATAAAAATAAAAATTTATTGATTGATTGAATTGATTGATTATAACTGTTTATGACTGTTTGGCATACAGTACCTCTTTAGTGTAAATAAAAAAAATTTGGGAGAAAAAAAAAAGGCACGACACAACATTTGGGCTTCCCACTCTGAGCGTGACATTAGGGGTATATGGGTATATTATCTTCATCACTTTAATTTCTTTAATTAAAAACGCCTGTGCAAGTTACAAAAATGCAAGTGCAATTTATGAAAACGGGTGCAAAAAATAGAAAGAGCATGGGTTTAAAAAAGGGCTTCGTAGAAGGGGAACCAAACTTTCTCATAACATTTCCATGTTTCACAAAAAGTACAGAGCAGACAGACAGACAGTGTAATGTTCAGTACATGTAAATGTTGTTTGTTACTGACCCAGGTGACACTCCTGTCCTCTGAGAGCAGAGAGCTGCTGTTGGAAGGAGTAATCATCCTCAGAGGGAGCAGAGACGAGCAGCAGTCTTCTCTTAGACATGAACCTAAACAGCAGATAACACATTGTTTCAGCTTTGAATGTTTTAGTGTCAAGGCAATCAAAGTCTTAGCCTGTCCTTGAGCCATGATGTGTTCAGACACATTAATTTAGGACTTCTTGACAAAACCAAAATTTGTAAACATCAACAAATAGATTTTACAATAATGAGAGACTCTGCTAAGCTAACTTTAAGCTAGCTAGCTATTATCATGAAAGGATTTAGCTTCTGCTAAGATTTATTTACCAAAATGTTAGCTCAAATTTTAGCAGCAGTTGTAACATTTAGAGGGTATTAGCCAAGGCAAGATGAGGCTATCACTAGCTATAGCTTTACAGGGTTTGAGTCAGTGTCGTCAGCTTTGTAGCTAGTTGACCATGTATCTTGACTTTAGCTGTGTTTTGCCTTGTTTTTTGGTGCACTGTGTTTTTTTCCCTGTGTTTTCAGAAGCTGGTCGTGGCTTCCTGGTGCTTTCACCCTCATCAGTGACTGCTTAAAAACCCAGGTTGAACTCTTCCATGCTGCCAGATTGTTTCAGCTCTTCACGTGGGCCTTCCATACATATAATTCATTTTTAACCTGTGTTACTGCATTTTGGCTCTTTGGGGCAGAGCAGTTCTACTCCAAAGATTCACAGTGTCAATGCATTTGTACCTGAGCAGTACATTTTCAGCTCCAGGCTGTTGCTTGTCTTTTGAACAGACTGGACGACTCCTCCTCTCCTTCTCTTTTTCTGGACGCCTCGAGGGAAAGTTGTCAATGAACTCAAAGAGAGCAGGACTTGATGGAGGAGCCTCAAAGACTCTCTTGGGAAAGATAAAAGCTAATTAGGCAAAAAAAAGCACTAACAAACACTAACAAAGTCTATTGATGGATATTTGTAGTCTCCAAACATGGGATAAGAGGAGGAGACAGTCTTACATCAGCCTTTATATCGTAGTCTGTGATGGTCATAGAAAAGAGGTCGGATGAGGACAGGCCAAGCTCTGCTCTTAACAGAGAGATCAGTCCTGGAACTGAGAAGTGATCTGATTGGTCACTGAGTGGAGGCTCAGACTCTGAAACGCATAACAAAGATACAAATTAACTTTTGCATAGATGCACGGCAGGCAGACACAGTAACGGGCAAAATATCACGCACAACTAAGATGTGTTGCCTGCTAAAGCGCCAAGCAACACCATGGTTTTAGTGCCCTATAGCGCCACATCACAGAGTCGCTATAGCTGTGACTGCTGTTTTCTATTAATACAGCTGCTCCTCAGAAGCATTTCAAGACATCTCAAAACAGTTACATAAGAATGTCTAAAGAACATTTTGAAGGGAGTTGGAAAAGCAACAAAAAAATCATATAGTAAAGTATGATCCTCGCTACAACGAATCAAAGAGAGTAATTCACAGTTTCAGGCTGTTGAACTTCACAGTGGCTGATCCTCTGCTGCTGTAACTATGAATGCATCACATTTGCATTTGGTCACACTTAAATGAAATACACAATGTTTTCCTTTACTCCTGTACTTTAAAAAAAAAAAACCTGCAAACTTTCCCAGTTACTCGAAACCCCTCTGGTGAAAACCTAACCAAATCTTTAGCATGCAAATGTATTAAAAAAAAAATAAAACAATATACACAAAGGCATAGATGTATTAAGCGCTTCTACCAAGCTGATGGTGTTGCAGTGAAAGCATGGCTTCCTTTCCTTCACCCACAATGGTTGCCACGGTGACCTTCCTGATAGCGAGGCCACAGTGTTGCTTCTCGTTCTCCTCTTTCTGCTGCAGGTACAATGTTGCATCTCTACTGGGCGTAGAGATCAACTACCACCCGTACAACATAAACACACAGATCAATTACTCCAAATACATGATAGGACGGTGCAGGACGGTGCAGATACATTGATTTAGATTTGGGATAAAGGTCAAAAGAAAATGTGAAAATTCTCACCATTAATCTTCTTGTCCCCTTAAAGCTGTCCATAAACTCCCTCAGGGCTGTTTTATCCTTCTCACTGGCCTCTCTGTTGGACTTTTTACCTCTTCCTTTCCCTTTCTTCCCTTTCTTCCCTTTGCCCTTTTTCTTGGAGCCTTGTTTTTCCTGTGTGTCTTCCTTTACATTGAGCTCTTTTATATCTTCACTGTTTTTCCCTCCTTGTCTTTTCTTTCCTTCTTCTGCAGTGGAGTCTGGCCTGAAGTAGAGAAGAAAAAGACTTTGATGTTCCTCCAGTTCTAAAAAAAAAAAGCATCTCTGTCTGGTGAGGATGCACAAGACACCAGATGGACAGACAAAATCTGAGCGGTTTCAGTGAAATCAATCAAACATCCACACTGTCTGCTATGCTTGAAAAAAAATGAAAAAAAGATGAAAGCTGACTAGCACCTGTTTTTCTTCACTTCCTCCCTGCTCTTTGACACAGATGGAGGGCTGAGGACCTTTTCCTGTCCTTTAGATGTGGCTCCACCACTGCTTGTGACCTTTCCCCTCGTGGACCCCACAGCAGGCACTTTGCGGATCACAAACCTAGACCGTCCACTCAGTATATCCTGGATCTTACTTTTCAGAGCAGCTTTTTTGTCCAGGGGAGGTTTTCTTTGTAAAGGGACAACAGAGGTCACATTTCCTCTCCTCTGAGGGCTGAGCACCATCTTCTTCATCTTCTTCCTTGACACAACCTTCTTCTTAGCTGTTTTACACCTGAAAAAAAGTCCAACCAAGTTGCGTATATATATTTTTCATTACATCAACAATGTTCATCAGCCAAATATATTTCAATAAAGCATTATCTGAATATTCTTTCATCATAACAACTTTATTTTATTTTCCTATAAAACTTTTCAGTTGTCTGATGACTCATTATGCACTCAGGGGCATTTACAAATTTTTGGACTTATAAAAAAGTTTTGTCTAAGCTAACAATCCAATTAAATTTATCCAAGCGTCATCTCCCGCCCTCTATCTTGTGATTGGTTCTATACTGTTTCAGTTGGAAATACGTCACGACACAAGGGTTGGATACTCACGATGTTCCGTTTCATGGGGACTTCAAATTAAAATTGATGATAATACAGTGTCCTTAGGGGTGTAGCTACAAAGTTGTCCTATAATATGGTCATGTCAGGATGGAAAAACCAAGATGGCGATTGTGAAATTGCTAAAATTGAAGCTCCAAAATGTAATCTGCATCCACTTCTTTAATATGCTGCTTGACCAAGACACTCTTGTAAATGAGATTGTTTAACTCAATTAATGTTTTTTCCTGGTTAAATAAACTTTATAAAAATTAATAAAAACATTTCAATTACTGTTCATGATAACACTAAAAAAACACTATAGCAATGCACAACACTGATACCACTTTAGTGTTTTGCAGTTTTCCTCACTTTGCTTCTATAAAACACACAACTACTATTGATATTCAACTGAATAGACTTCCTCAGTTTTCATTTGGCACATGACACTGGTGCATTATGGGACCTTAAGTTGGATCCTTTTCTTGTCATCTTCTCCAGCTTTCTCACGGGGAACTGATCGATGAGCTCCAAAATGGCCTCAACACGGACCGGATAAGGGAAGCGCTCACTGACCCGAAGGTTCTTCTTCAGAACCAGCATGGTGAACCCTTCCTCCTGAAACAGTGGATGTAGCAAGGCAACAGTTAAGGCAGCTAGCCAAATATGAGAAAGTAAAGAAACTTCAGTATCCTGTGGAAAGATTAACTTGGTGTACCTGGTTTGTAAGATCCAGATAGTGAAGCAGTTTGGTGACTGTGTCAGGGTCCAGGCTCTCCACTGTGGCATCACCTTGGAAAGTGGTTCTCTGGATGCGACCTTCCATCATGGCGTTCTGGATGATGGTGATGATGAATGTGTCTCTCTCTGCTAGACGACAGTTCAGCCCTTTCTGAGAGAAACACAGACACAGAAAGAAAAAGACTTACAGCTAAGAACGAAATAATGATGTTTCGTAATATCCTTGTGAGATATTAAATAGGATCAGTACCTGCTCCATGTCTTCCAGCTGTTTCTCCATCATACGAAGGTAGTGGTCATTGTGAGACGGGGCTGTTATCAGCCACAAGCGTTTTTTACCTACGTGAGAAGAAGCATAGAGGTACTTTTAAGTAGAAGAACGGACAAAAAAGACAAATCAGCTCCCCAGTATTGCGCCTTGCCTGCAAAGTCTGCAAGAAAATCCAGCTCCGGCCCCAGGCTCGATGGCGGCTCTCGAGCTCCTCTGTTGTCCCCATGTTCTCCGTCTTCATCCAATCCCAGCCTCTGCTCTATTCCTGGAGGGAGATCTGAGTAGTCTCCCCACTCTCTCACATTTGGGTCCAGCTGATCCTTGGGCTTGCTGCGACTGATGCCCTGCCAGGCAGTGAGCAAACTCGGGTAGCTGAGACTCCACAGGGTAGCAAACAACAACAGAGGCAAGTGCGAGTGACAGAAGTAGAACATCCTTACTGACACGAGCGAGCAGTTGTTAGGTTTGTCAATCAGCGGGATCTGTTCAGCAGCTCACAAAGAATGCATGTGTGCAGCGTTGTGTTTGACACCCTTATGGCTGCAGGGTTGCATCTGCGGCAGACAAGATGCATTCACCAGCTGTTTAAAAGAAGCTCCAGATTGTCGGTCACAAACCTGCCAGCGGAGAAACCTCCATACTTTAAATCCAAACTCAAGAATGAAGCATTCTGCGGCCTAAAGTATGCAGGTGGACCGAATCTGGAATCATGAATCTTAGAGGTAAAAAGACAGGAAAGACTGCAGTGATGTTAACCCCTCTCACCAGCAGAGAGAGACTGAGGCTGAGGCTTTTTCCCTCTTTGCAAACACACACATGGTCCTGGTTCACATTATACCCGGGGGTTGTTAACAGGAAACTCCTGGAATTCACTTCGACTTCAAAGCTCTTTCTTGCTGGAAAATCCACCCCCCCATTCCCTTGCTCCCTCCCTCCCTCTCTCTCATTCTCTGTCTCCACACACATGCCTCTATTATTTCTGTATCGCGAAAGTACAACATATACTCACATGCAGAATATGAAATGCACTTGAAAACACAGTTTTACCCATGTGCGTTTGTGTGCATGCACACATGTAAAAACTCATTGTTGCATAATATCAATTAGACAGTTTGGGTGAGTTTGAGGACAACCACCCTACTGTGTCTTTGATCGACCCAATGAAACCCCACCTGTTTTAAGGGTGCTGTGAAGCTGACCCTGACCTCTGACCCTGAAAAAAAGAGCAAGTGAAGAGACAATATTCCTTCAGAGGTCAGTGAAATGTCAGATTACTGTAGCTGTTTTATTATAGCTGGTGACATTTGATTCCACTTGACAGTTTTGATTCTAACATGTGTTACTATTTCAACCAGACAAGCACTGACCTGATGTAATGAAAAGAAAAACAGCAGGCTGCCTCACACATGGTGAGGAAGAAAATCTCAGAAAAAATGCTTCCTGAAAAAGTGTTGGTGGAATGAGGGAGTTAATGTGGGAGATAAGAATGAGTTTGGTTTAAAGCTAATCATTTAACAGGAGTTAAAGCTTTGTTAGATAGAGGAATTGTCAGCAGCCATAAATTACTCAGACAGGCCATCAGACGCTGCAGTTAAAGTTCAGACCAGTGCAAAGTTGTAATTGGGACCTCAGGCGAGTTAACCAGGTATACTTAACGTCTGAAGAAGAGGTATTTATCCCACCTATTACCACTACAGAAATGCTCTGCCAACACAAACCATAAACACACAGAACCAAAGCCTGAAACTGCTCTTTTATCATTTAATGCTCAAAGGCATGGTTGGTCATTTTCTCCAGATACACTTTTTAAGATTTTGGTTGAAATTGTCTTGAAAGGTTCTGACAGAAATTAATTATTTATGTGCTCTGAAATCCGTCATCTGTAGCAGTTGTAAGCCTGTAAAAGCTTTGACCAATGTCTGCTACGAGGGACCAATCTGATGAACCAATCACGCCTCCCTGTCTCCCTGCTCTTTCTCTACCCCTTGCGTGCATGAGCCCAAACTCAAAGCGCGTCACCGATGACGAGTTTATACTGCGACTTTGTCGTTGGCCATTATGTACAATAGTCACTGTACTGTATTATGATAAAGTTTAGTGTTTACTTACGGCTGAATGAGCACTGAGGGAATTCTACTTTCAAAATCATGCTAGTTTTCGAAAACACAGTTTAAATTGATTTGATTTCTACCTATGATGAGCCCTTAAATGGTCCTTCTAACAGTTGCTGCAAGTCTGACGCCACAACTCTGACAACCTTGCCTGTTGTACACATACGTGACAGTGTCAAATTCAAACTTTAAAAACAATCCTTTTAAAATTGCATTTAATCATAAAAATGTGGAACTGAACATTATAAAAAAAAAAATCAATTTTAGTTGCTTGTTGTAGAGGTTATCTCTTAAACACTAAAATGTCCAAAATAAATATCAAGCTTCCTACATCTAACAAGGATACAATTACTCTGAATTAAAGCAGAACCTTCATTTCAATGTATTATACCAAAAGAAGAATCTCTGGCCACAGACATAAACCAAAACGATTAAGTCATGGAGAAAAATCATATAGACAAGAGAATAAGACATGATATTATGTTTTTATATTTCTTCTTACCTGAGGATGAGTCAAAAGTCCAGATCTAATGGTTCTGGATCTACACCAGTCCTTGCTGGACATAATGTTGAACTACTGTCAATGGAAAAGTTGTTTCTGTGATATTAAAGAAGGTGTCAAATAAATGATGAAGGATGCATGAGCACATGTGGCCACAGGGAGAAAGAAGACGTTTTTTTAGAAGTAAAGTAAGATATTGCTCTGTTGAGACCTTATAAACCGACAAAAAAAATGTACAACTCTTTTGACAAAAGAATCCACGTTTCATAACAGCCCCATGAAATACCCTTTATCTCAGGGGTTTCTGTCTACTAAACAGAACAATGTAGAGCAACAGGTTTTTCTGTCAAATATCTTCTTCAACCTCCTTCCTGAACCCTAATGTGACATGTGTTCTTTGTTAAATGTATAGTTTTGAATATAAGAAGAAGTTGAAATGAGTGGATAAAGGGGAGAAAAAGAAAATCAAAGACATGTGGGCAAAGTCACTGTAATTAGAAGAGCTGTTTTTAGGGAGAAAAGCTGAAATGAAAACCAGCCGTAGCAACAATGCATTCCTCTCTATGAAAATGATAAAGAGAACCAGATGACCAGTGTGTGTCTGAGAGAGAGCATAGATAGGCTAGTTTATGAATGTATACTGTAATTAAATGGAGGTATTGGCTCAGAATGTGAAGATAAGAAAATAAGTTATTGCAATAGCACAGAATCAATGTTAATATGTATACTTAGCAAAGAATTAAAGGTAAAATAAATCAAAACTATCTTCAAAGTGTCTCTGGTAAAGACATGTCTGACATCAAATTCACACAGAAACACAACACAGATGAATATTTGGTGCTGGATGAATGCCGTTGACTCATCAAACATCCAAAAAGGTGCTATCCTAAACCTAAAACATGGATTATAACCTGTCTACATTTATCAATCAATCAATCAATTTTTATTTGTATAGCGTCAACT